>NC_056730.1:384020048-384076372 GCF_019279795.1 Protopterus annectens | reverse complement strand
TTTCCCCAGCCACGGCAGAACCTGTTCGAAGGGTTGCCGTCTGAAATGTTGGATAGTTTATCAGAGCCTGTAAAACTGACTCTAGTGGTGCTGGAGAAGGCAGTTTGCCCTTCCCCAGAGTCTTTGATGTTGGCTTTGCCCAGTACCCCTTCTCCTGTTATTCCTGAGATAGAGTATGACAGGTTAGCAGAAGCCATGGAATTCTGATGCCTGGTGCTCTGCTCCTTCTGTCAGAATCAGAGTCCTTAGTGGTGTTTTCATCCGTCATCTGTCTGCTCCCTTTTCCTTCCCAATGCCACCATATTCTGAAATAGTCCCAGACCTGAAGATGCATCATTTGTGGCGACAGTGATCTTAGCGTTTGGGCATGGATCATTGCAGAACACTGTGGTACAAGTTTTGGCATTGTGTGGTTTGGTGTTCATGTTTCTGGTGTCAGGGGTCATGCCTACAGTGATACCATTGGCACAGTTACTCTTAGTACCATTGACAGGAGTTGAGTACTAGTAGCTGATGGCAACACCAGCCCATTTGATGTTGGAACCGATTTGCATTTAGCATCCTTTGTGTCAATGAAGTCCTGTGTGTTGATGTCAAAAAAGCAAGCACCACTGCAGTGGCTCCGATCAGTACTACCCCATTTAGCCCTAGTGCTGCTTTCTGGTCTTTGGGAACAGCCTTCTTCCAAGCTGTCAGCATTACCATCTGTCACCCAGCCACAGTTAGAGAAACCACAGCCTCTATGCACCTCCTACCATGACACCTGCATTAAAGAGCACCTCCTTCTCCTCTTTGGACTATACTCCCCCCAAAAACGAGTTAGAGGAAGCACCTAGCCTACTCTATGTTGTCTACCACAGCAGCTGTCTGAGGTGAGGAGGATTGACAGCTCCTATGCATCCCCTCAGGGTGACCCCAAGTTCAAGAAAAAGAATTGATGCAGTAGTAGGGAGAATGATCCACTGACCCCATGTATTTTTCACAGGGGAAGCTTCATAAGCTTCATAGGTCAGTGCAGCATGCCCCTTGGATGGAACTTCCTTGGTTGACATCCAGAAGAATGCCATCAGGACTGTTTGTGAAAGCCCCAGTATTGTGACCCTAATGTCTAAGGGGAATGACTAGACTCTCAGCCTTCCAAGAGTGGTGATTTTGCTCTGAAACACCCAAGCCTCTTACACAGGCTCCATTTCCCCAGACTCCAGCTGTTAGGAACATAGGAACAATACTAGGCAAGCAGTTGCTGGGACCATAAGAGGCCTAGTCGTATACACCTGTGAGTCGAGATACTTAAAGTTCTTGCATCTTTTAAGAGTAGGTAATAGTGCCCGCTTCCCAGTTCAAGCTGGGTTCTACATAACCTTGGAGACAATTTGGGTCTGCCCATCCAATCAAGTCTTCTGTAAGGGCAGGTAAAGTAGTACTTTGCTTGACCTGCAGTGGCTACTTTGTTCCATAGGCTGGTATTGCAATGACTTAGGAATGTATCCCTCCAAATCTAGTTCATTTATTTGTTTGTTTGAATTTAGGCCCCTATACAGGTGTTTATAAAGTCACTGGTTTTACAAAGAAATAGAGGGTTAACTAGGATTACATCTTTCATGGCTTAAAAAGAAAGACAACGACACAGGCACCTCAGAGCAGAAGGCAGACTATCCGAGTAAAGGAAAACTGTGCTAATATTTTAAAGTAGTTGAAAGATTTAAGGTCTTTAGTTTTTTTTTGTTTGTTTTTTTTTCCTTAAAAATTTCTTTTGGCCTTTTCAGTTGATCTGTGTGTTTGAATTTGTGCATTTCAAAGGGGACCATTGTATTCACTGATGAGTCTGATTAGGGAAGAGTATAATAGTGAGGACCAATCTTGTAGAGATTCCTTTGGAAATTAACTGTGTGAGATAGAAGGATTTCTTGTTTTTGGTGGAAACATGATGATTAAATGAGATATATATATATATATATATATATATATATATATATATATATATATATATATATATATATATATATATAGAGAGAGAGAGAGAGAGTTGAACACATAAGTACCCATTTCTCTAATGACTGTATCTGTTTAAAGATGAGTGGGAACAACTTTCTTACAGAATGCTACTGAGCTGCACTTTTTTTGAAGGGGGGCATTTAAATTGAGAGTTTTCAGTACGCCAGGTATGTGCATATTCCAGCCCTTTTTAGAGCAGTTTAGTATCAGTGGATGAGGAGATAATAGTGCCCAGCTTGCAGTCATCAGCAAACCTGCTCAGCCACACTTCAGGGAAATTGGCTTGGATGTCTGCAAAATACATGGGAGGTCCCAACCCTGATCTTTGCCGTATTCCAGTAGTTACAGTTTTGCTTTTAGAGAGGTTACCAGCATTTTTCTCTACTTGGGATCTGTTGTTTTATAACCACTTGGCAATCCAACAAGCAACATAAGATATTTATATTGAATAAAGTTTGCCTAACTTACAGTAACACCAGCATAGAACATATTGTCAAAAGCCTTGGCAGGTCAAGACAGTATCCAGTCTCTGTAACCTTTTCAAGGAATTTACTGGGCTCAGAAGACCTGACGTTTGCAAAACCAAGATGAGTAGGGTCTGTATCAGTGAAGTTGCCTATGTCTGCTTAAATAAGTCCTACTATGGTAAGTCCCAAGGCTTTGCAAATAAGGCTGGTGAGGCTGATGTGCCAGTAATTACCTGGATATGTAGAGGGACCACCCTTGTGTAGGGGAGTCACATTGGCTGTTCTCTAGACATCATGCATAAATGCTGTGGATAGGCTGAGGTTCAACAGTTTAAATAGAGGCTCATATAGTGCACACTTGACCCAGAAGAGAATGCAGCCTGGTATGTTGTCTGGTCCCATGGAAATATCACTTTTAGTCTTTGACAGGTATTTTAAGACTTATTTGAATTCAGGAGAAACTAAATTTTCAGAGATAGTAGGATAACAGCATGGGTAGGTGGGGTAATGTTTGCACTAAATTTGTTTGCTAATAAATTGGAAGTGTCCTTGTGATTAAAATATGTGATGTCTTTATAGATTATCTAATTGTTGGACATCAGTTACAGCTGGAAATTATGGAATGAAGAGTGAGTTGTAATTTCTTTCGGTATCTGTAGTGACTTTCAGCTTGTACTCTGCTTTACAGCATGCAGGCACCCCCCCCCACCTTGTTCCATTTCACCCCAACAGTCATATCCCTTGCAAGTATATTAGGACTGGCATTCATAGATGAGCAGTTTCCCACCATCTCTGTTTCCAGCTTGGTGGACTTGGGTATCCTGAGGCAAGGTAGCAGTTGCCTAATGTACACTGATAACCACTTAATTCTTAAACAGACAAATGCAATATGTGAGAGATGTACTTAAATATTGTCACTGGTGACAAGACTCTCACGTAAAGACACTAAATGCAGGTTGTCAGTGACTCATACACACCACTCACTCTATCCACTAGTGACCACTAACTTAGATCAGCAAATGCAGAGGTGCTCACGTGTAACCCTCCCAAGTCTCAAAGGCCTCATAGGCATAGTCCTCTGAAACCCCACATTCACCTCTCAACCTCTAGGCTTTTGTTTAGTGGCTAAAGCATTATCCACCCCATTCTGCCTAGGCATTGCCAAACAGGCAAAACTTCCAACATAACACACGATACTCAGGACAAGCTAAAGGTATTGCTGCTCAATGCTAGGGGTCTCATTCTTGGAACCTGTCCTCAAACTGGAGAATTCTGACATGAGTGCAGTCACAGAAACATGGTTAAAACCACAGAAAGCACCCAAGCTGTACATGGCTATAATGCTTCATATGTTCTGGTCACGCACTGAATGTGAAAGAGTTAAAGGAGGAGGTATATCTGTCTACATAAAGGATAATCTCCCCTCAAGATCGGTCAAATAATGATATGCTAGAACTACTACCTTTCCAACTATTTATGGGAAACATCTTTTACCAAATTCTTCCTAGCTACAGATCCTCCTCCATGAACCAGCATACCTACATATCATACTTAGAGCTAATAGAAACCACTCAGCATCCAACCCAATACCATACTCATGGATGATTTTAATTACCCCTTCATTAACTGGGAGGCATACATGATCACTAACATACAGGCCCAAAGATTCTTCAACTATGTAAATTTAAATACCCTGGAGCAGTTGGACTGCACTCTCAACAGGGGTACAAATGTAGATCTGATGCTCACAAATATGGGAGAGTGCTGCTGTGATGTCTTCACTGATAAGATCAGATCACAAAGCAGGTTCCCTGGGAATTAAGGTAAAACTAGACCACCCCAACTGAACCCCAAGAACTTTAAAAACTTTTGTAAGGCAAACTACCCCTATTATGAAGTGGCATAGCTAGATTCCAACCCTCCCCAAATCCAGAAGACACAGAAACCTATGCAGAGCAGTACACTAAAGCCCTGTATAACCACATAAGCAACTGCATAGAAACTGCAGTACCAAGCTGAAGTAAGCCCAGATCAAACTGCAGAAACAAACCTCCCTGGTGGACTCTTGATCTTAAAAGATTGCACAACAGAGGGAAGCAAACCCTGTCAAGAAGTAAGAGGGAATGTGCAGAACAGAGCAGTAAATCCCTCATTAGTTTAAACAAGCAGATTAGGAAACTAGTAAAGTCTTTAAAATCTGACTTTGAGGTAGAAATTGCCACCAAAGCTAAAGATGACTATAAGGCATTTTTCAGTTGTGTCTGCAATGTTAAGGGCAACACTCAACATTGTGCAGAATTAGTTATCAGTGGTGTCTCCTACACCCAACCGGCAGGCATAGCTAATCTGCTGGCTGATAAATTTAGCTCATGCTTCAGCCCCCTCATCACTCCCAGTTCTTGCCCAAAGAAATACCCTCTGCCACTCCTGCACCAATTATCACAAAAGAACAGGTAGCCATAGCACTCTCCAGATCTAAAAACATGACATCAGTGGGGCCCGACAATATACAAGGTTGCCTCTTAAATAATTTGAATCGTGATCTATCTGGCCCAATAGGATTGCTATTTAACCATAGTCTCTGGACAGGCTTTGTTCCGACAGAGTAGAGAACAACTACAGTCATACCGCTGCATAAGAGTGGACTGCCAACTGACCCAGGAAATTACAGACCCATAAGCTTGACTAATCTTGTTTGTAAGACCATGGAAAGAGCAGTCATGGACCTGATAAACAAAGTCATAGGAAACCTCCAAACACTGCAACTGACCCAGTTTGGCTTCATTAAGGGTAGGTCATGCCTGCTAAACCTAGTGAACTTCTTTGAGAAGGTCACTGAGGCCACGGATGAGGGTAAAACAGTGCACACCACCTACCTCAACCTGACCAAGGCATTTGACACAGTACCTCTCTCAGGTGTTCTGAATAAACTCATAAAACTAGGCATAAATCCCTACATCAGCAGATAAACAACCTTTCGGCTCAAAGACAGGACAAGTGGTCAAAGAGGGTGATTCTAGTTCCCGCAAGAGGCCAGTTACTAGTGGTGTGCGATAGGGCTCAGTGCTGAAACCACTCCTGTTAAGAATTTACTTTGCAGATGGCAAGGCCAATGTGGAGGGCTTTTGGATGACAAAATTTGCAGATGACTGCAAGTTGGGGACAGTCATTGAATTTGCCAGTGACATAGATATCCTTCAGGAAGGTCTAAACCAGATAAATGAATGGTGTCAAAACCAAATACCCCTGCCAACTACAACTTTAACAGTACACTTTTAAGAGTAGATTCAGAGGTAAGTGATCTGAGTACCCAAGTAGACAGTAGCCTGATCTTCAACCGTCACATATCCACAGTGGTAAGAAAGTCATTCTGTGTGTAAAGGTATGGCATCCAGATCTAGGGAGATTAGTCCCACTGTACACAGCCCTCATTAGACCAGTAATTTAATATAGTGTGCCATTTGTAATGTACTTGACCAAACACCGTTAACAGCTGGAGCAACTTCAGTGATTTCTCACAAAGAAAATCCAGGGTGTAAACAACAGGTCTTATGCGGTTAGACCGAAAACCCTTTTTCTTTACCCTGTCTAATATTGACTGTTAAGGGGTGACCTGTATCTGACCTGTAAAGTGCTCACAAATCCAGCCATCATGGAGCTGCTGTATATTTGCAGGACAGCACGGAGGTCACCTGCTTCAAGGATCTGAACCTAGCCGGTGTCTAACAGAACATGCTAGAGAGACAGATGCATGTCCCAAAGACTGGTTTCTATTCACGTGAAACAGAGTCCTTCCCTGGCCTTCTTAAAGACCAATCCAGACTGATGGATGAGGAACCATAAATTCACACCCAGAGTGGTGCTTATGTCCCTTATGGATGGGGCAATCTGTACAATCTTTAAAAATACCCAAGATATAGGCACAAGCCCATGCCTTCCTCCTGCCCTTAGTGGATATGTACTGGGTTAATCTGGTTACATTGGCTAGGCATTTAAAGGCTATTGATCCATTAGCCTAGTAATCTCCTATGGACATATGAACATTTTTGTTAGTATTTTAAATTCCTTGTTGGCATGTTTCATTGGGGTTGTAGATTGGGGTTGGGGGGTTCTACAGCTTTTCATCATTTTTCTTTTGTTCTTAAACAGTTTATTAATGTGGGAGTTCCATCAGAAAGGCTTATTCCTGAATGCACTGTTGTATTTAGGATGGACAGGTATTGACTTTTCTGTGCAGCTGTTTAAAAGTCAGATGCGAGTAGAGCAGCCCTCTTGGTTAATTCACTTTGCAGGGGATTATTGAGAATTTTGCATAGGTCTTCTACAAGGTGAAATAGGTTTGACTTGAAGTCCATAAATACGATCTTAGTGGGATGGTACCACTAGGCCTGAAAGAGAAGATGACTTATTTGTTGTTAGATTTAACAAAGGATGAGGAGATGCATGGTGGGGTATGCATGGGGGCTAAATTGGTAAGGACCATGTCAAGGATGTTAGAGCCTCTAGTGAGTGTTTTTACAGTTTGCCATTATGCATTAGCACTAAAAATGTCTAGGGAATGCTGAGCATTTCAAGTTTTAGAAGTGTTAATGCTTGGTAATTGACACCCCTCAGCAAGAAGATAGTTGGTTTAATATTTAACCTCTCATTGATGGTAAGGACATTTTCATGATCTTTGTTGGACATTGATGGAGATGTATAGCTAGCAGTTAAGTAATTGTTGGAATTATTAAAATGATTTGGCTCTGCAGGAGCTGCAGTTTCGGGTCATGGGTAATGTCATGTGAGATAATGATATTCCTGACAAATACAGACACTCCCTACAGTTACCCAAAGGCTTGAATACATGGAAGGCAATACATATTGTAGATGGAATGTTGTTATCCTGCAATGTGTGTTAGCCAGACTGTGCCTAAAAACTGCACTGTCTGGGCAGCAAAGGCTCTAGTCAGTGTAGAAGCCATGGAACTAGAAGTGCTGACCATCCTTGGCAATATAATTTGGGCTGACAGTTATATCTTCCAATGCTGATACATGCTGGACCCTCCTAGAATGAACCCAGTTACTATGTCAGTTGTTGAAACTAATCATTTTTTGTATGTAGGTATCATTCTGAGCAAATGAAGGATTCCACTTGTAACTACTGTCTTGCCTGCACAGAACACATGAATGGTGAAATTCAGCATTTCTCTCTCTCTGTGCATGTCCCTCAAGATTGTTGGCCCCGACTCATTCACACCTGCATAAACTACTGCTAAGTTACAATCATGTTTGCCCAGTGAGATGGACTTAGAAAAGGCTTTACAACATTATGGATCCTGGCACCAGAAGGACCGTAACCTTGTCTTTATTCATATTGTGAGTGTGGAGTTAATGTGACTGACATTAGAGTCACCAATTACTATAACATCATTGTTTTTATTCATGGAATTTCAATTTTTACAGTGTTTATGATCTACTTCCAGGTGACCTTTTACTATGTGTGAGTATGGTGCTGATGGTGGTGGGTGATAGCTGCTGAAACCTCATCTTCTTAACTGTAGGTGGTTTCAGTAGTGACTCCGCATAAAATAGTTAAGTGAGTTTATGATTAGACGTAGGTAATGGTAAGTGATATTCACAGGCCATCTAACTAGGTGAGAGATTTCCAGATTGCACTGGTATTTGCACCTCTCACAGACTGAATTAGTTATGTCAAGTAGAAATTCATTGTGAGAATGTGTTACAGTTCCGTGTGAGAGTGCAAAGAGCTCTAAGACTGACAACAGAGATATAAGCAAATTTACTTTCTGTTTTGTTTAGGTGGGTTTTGGATTTAGTTTGATCTAAGTGCCCAAGATATACTGTTCATAGCTTTGCTAGATGTAGGGTGTAGGAGAACTGAGCTAAGTGAAGGCACAACTAATTTTGAGCAGCTAAGAACAGTTTAACATAAACACACACACACACACACACACACACACACACACACACACACACACACACACACACACACACACACACACACACACACACACACACACACACACACACACACACACACACACACACACTGTGAAAGTAACACAGCTGATACAGCAACTATTATAGTAGTAAGGAGTCTATGCTCAACTGGTGGTAGTGCAGAAACACTGAAGGGCACAGTGCGCAACTTATAGCGGGCCCACCATAAATGGGCTCAACTTACATCAGTACAGTATCAAAGAAATGCTTGACTAGCAACTGATAGTTGGCTAACACTGCTGTGCACAGCTTCAGCAGTACAGCAGTGCTGACACTTTCAATGACCATGTTAGCCAGTTTTCATACACCCATTGAAGTTGCCCAGTCATTCTAAAGGTGACTACTTAAGTTCATATGTACTTACAAGGCTATTGATCTGTGGGGATCTTATCTGACCTTAGATTCCCATGGTAGCTTTTTAGCCGTTATATTTGATATCTGAATAACTCAGAGGCAGGCAGAACAAGGATAAGTTGGGACATTTACCTGCTGCCCTTTCCATGTGGTGACATGGATGCTAAATCACAGGGGTGAGATTTATGGTTGCCCATCCAGTTGTGTGGAAGACAGTTCCATAGAAGCAGTATTCTCTGTGATTATGTATATTGCATATGTGTGTGTGTGTGTGTGTGTGTGTGTGTGTATATATATATATGTATATATATGTATATATATATATATATATATATATATATATATATATATATATATATATATATATATTGATCCCCTACGGAAGATCAACAGCTGACAACACCAACACCCACATTGCTGACACCAAAACACAGACACACGAAACACTGAAAACAGCACTACTGCAGGAAAAAGGTAAATAACATTCCCTTTTTTCTGCTAGCGGGGGGGGGCTATGCCCCTTTGCACCTCCCGTGGGGGGCTTTGCCCCCCACCCCCCCCGTAACTTTAATATACCAACTCCGGGATCGCACAGAAGTGCAGGAATGGAAATCTTTCCATTCCACACTATGGAGACTTACCGTTTTCCCATTGTCGGTGTTTTCGTGTCGGCAATGTGGGTGTCGGTGTTGTCAGCTGTCGGTCTTCTGTAGGGGGCCCATTATATATATATGTGTGTGTGTGTATATATATATATATATATATATATATATCTATAAATAATGTAATATACCTCAAACATATCCTGTTTATGCTGCAAAACATAGAGATTCCTTGATTGGGTGTTTACACATTTGTAAGTCCAATGTTAGTATAATAGGTCTGACAGCATAAGGTCTACTGAGGCACTGTACAGGAGGCAGGGGATACTTCTTAGTAGCATATATGATGCTGAGAACAGGGTTAAAGCTTTGAGACAGTTTGCATTGTTTTTGTGATTTAAGCCTTTTATTTTACAAAGAGCTATTGTGGGTTTTCAAGTTGTGATAAGTATTTGGACAGGTAAATACTGGAAGGGACATTATATTCAGTAGACCGATTACATCCCTGGACCAGAATGCAGTATCTTTAGAAATAAGCTGTGTGATGTAAAAGGACTTCCTTGCAGTAGTGGATATGTGATGATCAAAGGACAGTTCATCATCAGCATAGGTTCCCAGATCCCTGACAATGGGATCAACTTTGAGGAGTATGTTGTCAATGTGACAGTTCTGGGGGAAGTCATGCTTGCCTAAGGATACTGTTATGCACTTATTTGGCATCAGCTGTCTGTTTGGGAAAGGTTCTCATGGAGGATCTTGGTGTCCTATGGGGAAGTAAACTTGGTCAGCCTTAAAATTTTAACTCTTGTTTTGACCAACAAAAAGTAAATGTCAAAGTGGAGTTTCTCAAGGACCGAACCTTGGTGTGCAGTCATTACATTTGGGTAATCCTGCTGGCAGGTTGCCCTCAGCCAGCCTGAATTCCAAAGTCTTGGGTCCTGCGTCGGCTGCTGTCGCTCCTTCCCTGACGTCAGGTCGTCAGGGGTATAAAAGAAGCAGCTGATGCCATTTTCTTCAGTCTTTCTTGCCGCACGGTGCCCGAAGCAAAAGCAGTCCGCAAGTGCCGGTCGACTGACTCCTGAGATTTTCATGTTGTGAGTTTCAGATCCGAAGTCTTCAATAAAGCTAAGTGCCCCGTTGAGGAAACTTTTTTCTTGCTCCAGACCAATGTCAGAAAAAGTTAGTAATTGTATTTTTTGTGGAAAGCAAATACCTCATAAGGATTTTCATTCTTACTGTATTCCTTGCCTAGCCCCTGATCACAATGGTACTGGTTGTCGGTTTTGTGCTAGATTTAACCAACGCACTATTAAGCGTCGGTATGATTTTGCTTTAAACTTTTCTGGACGCCGGCTTAATTATCCTGAAATGTCGTCGGTTAGCCGTCTGACTACCGGAGTTTACAAAAAAACGCAAAGAAAAGGAGAGAGAAAAACAACCGAGGCCCAAAACCGAAGACAAAGCTTCTCCTAAGCTAGTTGCCGGTTCACCGGTTCTCAGTGAGGCACTTTTGCAGCCCCTGATGCCCACTACTTTAGAGTTGCAGGCCGCTACCGACTCCAATGTGGAGTCGGCCATGCCGCTGGATACTCAAGGTATTGGAGCCTCGGACGCTAATCCCTCAGATGGGTCCGGAGCCGCTGAGCAGGTACCGGCTTCTGAGGGTGTATTCAGACCTAAACATCTTTACATTAAAACACCTTCAGCTACAAAAGCAAAGACTAAAGCACCTTCTAAAGCAAGGAAACAAACACAAGAGCCACATGGACAGGCCTCTATGCCCAAAAAACAGATGCTCAAAATGGCCGAAGACTTGATTACCTTGATCAGGGGTTCCCATCCCCTTCCTGATAAGAGGCCTAGGCAAGACACTGACTATGAATCTTCAGATCAGGTTTCCATTTCTTCTGGTTCCTCTTCTGATCAGGAATATTCTCTTCCCCTCTATGAGGATTCTGATGCTGTAGAATCTATACCTTCAGCTTCTCCTTCTGAGGACTTTTCCATTTCCACTGGGAGAGCCAAGATTTTTCAGAATCTAAAAATAGGCTCAGGGATTTTCTTTTACTACCTCAGCACAGGCTTCTAGCCATTCCACCTGTGTTGGACATTGTAGATGTGTTTTCGGAGTCTAGTCTGACCTCTGACTCCTTACCCCCAGCTTCTGTTAAGCCTGACAGATATTACAGGGTTCCTGACTCACACAAATTTCTTTTTAAAAACCCTGCTGCTGACCCAGAAACTATTTCACAGGGTCCAAAGGAAGTTAAGGCTTCCACTGCAAAAAACCCACCCCCCTCTGACAGAGATTTAAGGGCACTAGACAGATGGGGAAAAAAGGTTTACACATCTGCAACTTTGGCTATAAGGGCACTAAACTGTCAATTTCATATGCTTAAGTATCAGCAACGTGTCATGGGATTGCTTAAACCGAAAATGTTGTTAAATTCTGAATGTGCAGAAAACAAGGAAATGCTGGATTTATTGTATGCAGCAGAACAAGATGGAAAGCATACTTTGCAATGTGGTTTTGATTCTCTGGAGGCCTCCTGCAGGGCCGCAGTTACGGGTTCTGTAATTAGGAGGCATGCTTGGCTAAAGGAACAAAAATCTGCCTGTTCATGTTAAAGTTAAATTACTAGATGCACCTTTACAGCATGATACTTTGTTTGGTGTTAAGGCAGAAGAGGTGTTAAAGAAAATGGAGGACAAAGCTAAATCTATCCAAACTGTCAAAGATTTCTTACAAGTGCAGCCACCTAGGTTTAGTAGACACTGGCCTACAAAAAATTTGGTCCTTTCCTGTGTCAGACAGACCTCAAAGGGGCAGATCCTGACGCCTAGGGGCAGATCCCAGGCGCAAGGTTCTTATAGGCCCAAGCAATGGGGTGCTTCTGCCTTCAAAGCTGGAGAGGACAAATCACAACCTTACAGGAAACAGTCCCCCTGCCTGCACCAAGCACTTATTCTCTGGCAGCACCCTTAGGGGGAAAATTATCACTTTTTGCTCAAAATTGGCATATTATAACTCAGGACAAGTGGGTACTAAATATCGTGTCACAGGGCTACAAGTTCCATTTCCATACTCTGCCAAAGGCAAACGGCTGGCCAGATCTGCCAAAAAATCAATGGGCAGAGGCACAAAAACAAGTCTCATCCCTCATGGATATGGGGGCCATTCAACAAGTACCAGAGCAAGAGCAGGGACAAGGATTTTACTCAACTGTTCTTGGTACCCAGAAAAGACGAGGCCTGGAGGCCGATACTGGACCTATCTATTCTGAACACTTTCCTGGATATTCCAAAATTCAAAATGTTGACTTTGCAGCAGCTTCTGCCCATGCTGGGCAAGAATGCTTGGCTTGTGACTTTAGACCTAAAAGAGGCATACCTGCATGTTCCAATCAGACAATCATGCAGAAGATACCGAAGATTCAAGGCTGGTTCAATGCATTACCAATTCTCTGCACTGCCCTTTGGCTTATCTACTGCACCCAGGGTCTTTACAAAGTGCCTGGCACCAGTAATTGCATTCTGCAGACAAAGAGTAATAAAATATATCCTTACTTGGACGACTGTCTCATTCAAGCAGAGAACAAGGACATTCTTCTTCAACATCTGGCGTTTGTGAAAAGACTTCTAACATGCCCTAGGGTACACAGTCAACAAAAAGAAATAACTAGTACCCTCACAAGAGATTACATTCCTGGGTGCAAGCTTAAATACAACTGCCCAGATGGCTTATCTCACGCCAGACAAATAAAGACAACTGACTACCTATTTCAAAATGTTGGCAGCAAAGGCCCAGTTATCTGCAAGAAAAATTGTGCACTTCTTTGGCGGTGTCTTCTGTAACCGAGACCGCAGGTACCTCGGCCCAGATCCAGACTACAACCACCGAAGCCACTGTGAGCGTTGAGCCTCCTATTGTGGACAGGTCCACTTCCACCCATGGTGTCTTTAGACCCTCATCTTCCTTTTCCATTAAGGCCTTTACCAAGTCCAAATCAGCCAGGCATCCCAAGAGGCCTGTTGCACAGGGCCCATCTCCAGGCCCCATGCCTAAAAAGCAGATGCTTAAAATGGCTGAGGATTTAATTACTCTTATCAGGGGTTCCCAACCCCCTCCAGACAAGAGACCCAGAGTGGAGGAAGATTCTCCTTCTTCTGATCAGGGCTCCATTTTTTCAGAACATTCTGATGTAGAGGAACACTCTTACTCCCCTTTTGAAGATTCTGATGCAGAGCAGTCCATTCCTTCTGTATCTCCTCCTGAGGATTTTTCTTTTGGGGAATCCTTGCACACCTTGAGGGAACACTTCCATTGGGAAGGCCAAGACTTTTCTGATTCCAGGCAAAGACTTAGGGAATTTCTTTTGCTACCTCAGCACAGACCTCTGGCGATACCTCCTGTCTTGGACATACTTGATGATGTTTATTCGGAGGCTTGCCTTAATCCGGATTCCCTGCCTCCTGCCCCAGTCAAACTTGATAGGTACTACAGAGTTCCTAACTCTCAACAATTTCTTTACAAAAGCCATAATGCTGACCCTGAAACCATTTCTCAAGGCCCCAAGGGAATGAAGGCCTCTACTGCTAAGAATCCACTACCTTCCGAAAGAGTGTCAAGATCCTTAGAAAGGTGGGGAAAAAAGGTATATACCTCGGCCACCCTAGCCATGAGGGCCTTAAATTGTCAGTTTCATATGCTTAAATATCAGCAGTTTCTGTTATCACAATTAAGAAATAAAATGTCTCAACCTGAACAACCAGACTTGAAGGAGTTGCAGGATATGATGCATAGTGCAGAACAAGTGGGTAAACACACCTTACAATGTGGCTATGATGCCCTAGAGGCCTCAAGTAGAGCTGCTGTTACAGGATCAGTCATTCGTAGACATGCCTGGCTTAGGGAACAAATCTTGCCTGATCATGTGAAAGCTAAACTATTAGATGCTCCTTTACAAAAGGATGTGTTATTTGGTACTAATGCTGAGGAGATACTACGGAAAATGGAAGAAAAAGCCAAATCTATGCAAACTGTCAAAGCTTTTCTACAGGTTCAACCACCACGTTTTAGCAGAAATTGGCCTTCTAAAACTGGTCCTTTCCAGCCACGGACAAGCCCCAAAGAGGTAGATACAGGCACAAGGGACAGAGGACAATCACAAGGATCATATAGAGGCAGGCAATGGCAAACTCCAGCACCAAGAGGTGGCGAAGACAGTGCACAACAATACAGGAAACAAACCCAATGACTTCCTTTTTCCATGCCAAGCAAGTCTCAGCTGGCAGCACCCTTGGGAGGAAAACTGGCATTATTTACAAGAAATTGGCATATTGTCACAACAGACAAGTGGATCCTGGACGTTATAAACAGAGGCTACAGATTTCATTTTCACACTCTTCCAAAAATGAGAGGCATGCCAAACCTGCCACACAATCAAAGGGCAGAGGCACAACTACAAATTTCAAAGCTCATAGAAATGAAAGCTATTCAAGAGGTACCTATTCACGAGCAAGGTCAAGGTTTTTACTCCAGGCTATTTCTGGTACCAAGGAAAGGATCCGACTGGAGACACATTTTGGACTTATCCATCCTAAACACATTCTTACTCGTACCAAAATTCAAGATGCTCACATTACAGCAGCTTCTTCCCATGCTGGGCAAGAAGTTTTGGCTCGTAACATTGGACCTCAAGGAGGCATACCTGCATGTCCCAATCAGACAAAGCTGTAGAAGATACCTCAGATTTCTTGCAGGTTCAATACACTATCAATTCTCTGCATTGCCCTTTGGCTTATCTACTGCGCCCAGAGTATTCACAAAATGCCTGGCATCAGTAATTGCCAACTGCAGACTTCAAGGGATACAAATTTACCCTTATTTGGATGACTGCCTGATCCAAGCGGACAGCAAGCACATACTTCTGGAACATCTGGCTTATGTAACACGGTTACTGCATTCTCTGGGATACACAATCAACAAAGAGAAATCCAGGCTAACACCTTCTCAGAAAATAACTTTCCTGGGTGCCAACTTGGACACAAACACCCAGATGGCCTATCTTACTCCAGAAAAACAGGGGCAACTAACTCAATACTTCAAAATACTAGCAAATTGTACCAGGCTTACTGCAAGGAAAATCCTGCAGGCTCTGGGCTTCATGGCATCTTGCATTCTTTTAATCCCATGTGCAAAGTTGCATATGAGGAAACTTCAATGGTACCTAAAAAACCTTTGGTCTCAGCACAGCCACAGTTTGGAAACAATAATACCAATAATTCCATGTTTGCAAAAGGAATTTCTATGGTGGGCCCAAGCATGTCAAACAAACACAGGTCTCCCATTCTGCAAGCCTCAAGCAAATCAAGTCATCACAACAGATGCCTCAGATTACGCCTGGGGGGCACACATGACAGACAGGTGCATTCAGGGCAAATGGTCCCAAAAGGAAAAGCGCCTTCACATCAATCAAAAAGAAATGCTAGCAGTGATAAATGCAATTACAGCTTTCAAGGACTTCCTGCATCCAGGACAATTATTGATAAGAACAGACAACACCACAGTAATGTGGTACATAAACAAACAAGGAGGAACACATTCATACCCCCCTGTGCAGACTAGCCATGATACTTTGGAACTTGGCTCTGGAATGGCAAATCGAACTTCAAGCACAGTACTTGCCAGGTTTGGAAAACACGCTGGCAGACAATCTAAGCAGAAATATGACAGATCCACATGAATGGAAGTTGCATTCTCAAGTGTTTACAAAGATAACCCAAGCGTGGGGGAGGCCAGACATAGATCTCTTCGCCTCCCACAGGAATCATCAGTTGGAAAAGTTTTGTTCAAGGACCTTTCATCCAAAGGCCTGGAGAGTGGACGCCTTTTCATTCAGTTGGACAGCATGGACAGGTTACGCTTTCCCACCTCTGCCTCTTCTGCCCAAGGTGCTCTTGAAAGCAAGAGCAGACAGACCGAAGATGATACTGATTGCTCCAGACTGGCCAAGACAACACTGGTACCCACTCCTGAGGAGCCTAACACATATTCCTCCCTGGTCCCTACCTCTAATGCCTCTTCTGCTGACTCAGCACAGCTACAAAACTCTTCACAGTCAGCTGAAAACACTCAATCTCGCTGCATGGAAAATTTCTTAACACCACAACAGACTCTACTCCCCAAAGAGGTGCAGGATGTCATGTTGGAGGCCAGAAGGCCATCTACTAGAAAGGCTTGCTCCGCAAAATGGAAACGGTTTTGCTCTTGGAATGAGAAAAAAGGCCAGGACCCTAGAAAACTGAATTTGCCTCAGGTATTACAGTATCTAGCTGAGCTGCTGAACAGTGGACTTTCATTTTCCTCCATAAAAATCCATGCCTCAGCCATTTCTGCAGAATTCAACACAGATCCACCCTTATTCTCTCACCCACTCTTAAGACAGTTCCTCAGAGGGGCTAAGAATATAAGACCACCAAGGAAACAACCAATTCCAGCCTGGGATCTTAATTACATTCTAGAAAAATTAACATTGCCTCCCTTTGAACCAGCTGCCTCAACAGATTTGCAATATTTGTCCTGGAAAACAGCTTTCCTCCTGGCCATTACCTCAGCTCGTAGGGTTTCGGAACTACAAGCCCTCATGGCTGTGCAGTCCTTTCTCATCTTCCATCAGGACAGGGTTTCCCTTTGAACCAACCCGTCATTTATGCCTAAAGTGGTATCCAGGGTAGCTTTAAATCAAGCCATACACTTACCTACCTTTTACCCCAATCCTCAAAACAAAGGGGAAAGGCTGCTACACTCCTTAGACATCCATAGACAGCTACGTTATTATTTGGACAGAACAAAGCCTTTCAGGAAATCAGAACAACTATTGTGTCCTATGCTGTAGGAGCTCAAGGGAAGCCAGTTACCAAACAGACAATTTCAAAATGGATAGGCCACTGCATACGGTTTTGTTACTCCTATCATGGAAAATCTGTCCCTACAGGCATCAGATCCCACTCCACCAGGGCCACAGCTACCTCTACAGCCTTCCTCAGAGGAGTTCCTACCAAAGATATTTTGGAGGCAGCCACTTGGAGTTCTGTGCATACCTTCACAAAACACTACCACCTGCCTTTATATTCCAAAACTAGAGCAGGCTTTGCCACTGCTGTGTTGCAGGGCATTCTGGCTCATCCCAGTTCCACCTAGTGCCTACCACCCTGTGCGTAGCTTTGGGATTCTACCCATCTGTGATTACTGCAGCTGTATGCACGATGAACATAGTACAGTTTTGTACCTACCATAAATGTAGATGTTCGAGTGCTAATACAGCTGCAGTACAGTTTTCCCTCCCTCCTTCCCCTCTTGGTAAAGGCCCAGGGCCTAACCCCTCTTCATACAACCTGATTGGGTTATCCTTCTATGGTATATTTGCTTGTAACTACTGTTTTTTGATTATATTGCATTTCATGTATATAATTATAATTTATGTATTACCTTCCTTGTGGGGGCACCTGACATCTGGGGCAAGAAAGACTGAAGAAAATGGCGTCGGCTGTGTCTTATATACTCCTGCCTCACTGACGTCAGGAAAGAAAGCGACAACAACCGACACCGGACCTAGACTTTGGAATTCGGCCGACCGAGGACCCGCCTGATGGCAGAAAACCCATCTGTGATTACTGCAGCTGTATTAGCACTCGAACATCTACATTTATGGTAGGTACAAAACTGTACTTTGTACATCATCTCCTTTTGTTAGATCCTCTTTCCTCATAGTGTTTCATTGCCTAACTGAACAGCTCTAATTTCTGCACTTCTGTACTAACACTCTAGGGGGCAGATAGACTATACCACATATTTTTGTAGACCGCCTATGTGGCAAATATGCCGATCCTCTTCTGTTATTAGGATCTGTACTATTTGTACTTCTACTCCAGCAGACTAAGCAACATTTAAACTAGTCTTTATATTGACTGTGCTATGTGTGTTGGTTATAGACTGATATTCTTCTTCTTTGCTTATTAGACCCATTTACTTAATTGCCGAAGTGTAAATAGGCTGCATTTTCTTTTTATTCCCACCTAGTTTAACCTCTGTACTTCCACTTCTCCAACAATCTTGGTGGCAGATGGGCCATGCGAGTACATTAAGGAGCACTTTCTAAGTGGCAGGTAGGCAGTGGTGCTTCTGTCATCTGGTCGTTTTAACTCATAGTCTTGGTGTCAGGCCACACTTTCAGTTAATTTTAACTCCTAGCCTACATGACCAATATAGACTGCACTTACAGTTCATTTTAACCCCTAGCCTACATGACAGATATAGACTGCACTTTCAGTTCATTTTAACTTATGTCCTACATAACAGATGTAGACTGCACTTTCAGCTAATTTCTTAACACAACTTTGGTAGCTGATAAAGTTTACTGTCTTCTTATGTGTGGAGTGTTTACATTTTAGTTGAATGGAATCCACTGGATTTATAGTATTGGCAACATTTAGGCTGGGGTGTTTCTTTTACTCACTGTTCCACCTCCTGTCATTATTGGAAAATATATCATTACACTTCTTACTGTCATAGACTCCTACAAGCCAGCTCCCTTAATTTTATCACCCTCCAGATACCCCTGCAAAATTATGTATTACACCTCTGGCACATTTTTCCATCCACTCTGTTTCTGTCTTTGGAGTTTTAAACCCCCCAGCTATATTGCAGATTCTTAATGTCAATTTGTAACCTCTCGTCAATTTCATTAGCATTACCATTGTGCAATGCCCTTTATCGTTCAATTTGTTCACTACTGTTACTTTGCCTCATTCTCATCCTTGTCAGGAACCCTCCAACCATTCCCAGGCCCACTAGTACCTATTAAAAACACACAGTCTTCTGAATGACACCAGCAGTAAACTCTCTTATGTTACTGTGAGACAATTTGTATTGCATTTCATACTCCTCCAGAGGTCACCAATTCATATCCCAAAAATTAAGGATCTTCTCTCTAAACTCCACTGTTTCCTATTCAGATTTATAAAGTTCAGAAGATATGCAGCACAGCCCTCTGTTACAGAGCCCAGTCAACTATTGTATCAGAAGTAAAGACCTTAAAATTGCTTGTCTTAATACAAGCTGTTTTAATAATAAATGGACCAGTTTTGAAGAATGTTTAACAGAAAAATCCACATAGTCTTGCTATATTAGAAACCTGGTTGAGTTATGATTGCTGCCCCTCTACTTTTGTACAACACAACTGTTGTATATATAATGACAACAGAACATGTCCCAAATCTGGTGGTTGTGCTTCAATTCTAATAAAATGGAATAGCTCCGTTACCATTGTGGTTTGCACTTATTTTTGTACAACTGCTGACAGGAGTTCCAGGTGGGTACTCTATCACATCATATTAGGTGGGCATACTCACTGGTGGGTTGCAGCAGTTTACATCTCCCACCCTCCTCTGCCTCTATTTTACATAAAAGTCTACAACATATGTTCCTTAAAAGGATACATAACAAAGGCTAATCTTGGTGATCTCAGTAGTGGTGCTATTGATAAAAACTGTGTGCCTCTGTACAAAATGTTGCAGCAGCTTACCTTGGCCCAAATAATATAGGCTCCTACTCAAATCTAATGCAACAACTTTCTCTAGCTCCACACTTGACCTGATAATAACCAACATACAATATAGCTGTCTTCACATTGAAGTAAATATTTTCCAGTGCCCTGAGTGACCACTTCCTATTACATCCTTTTGGTTATTCGGAACATGTAAAAAAAAAAACACCTCAAATAATTAAATCTTTCCTCTAATAGTATGCTACCAAATCATAACACTGTACTGTGTGCTATAGATTGGACTCCCCTGTATGCCATGTCTGAACCCACCTCTGCTTTAGAATTGTTCAACACAAAACTGACCACAATTCAAGATGCACTGTACTCCCTTAGGAAAAGACGGCTTGGATCACAGTGTTACACATGGCTTTCAGCTGATATTAAAAACAAAATAAAAGCCAGGTATTCAGCCTGGAAGAACTGGAAATGGAACCCCGACAATACTGAGCTCCACCAAACATTTCCGAGTTTAAGGAAAAACAAGAATTGCTTCAAATACTGCAGAAATCCTGTACCTTAGACAAAAACTGGAAACAAATCCAGTAGTCTAAACCCAGTCTGTTTAGGAAAGAAATGAAATACTTAAAAGTGACATTAAGCAACTCTTCAGCTACCAAAAATGAACTAATAGCATTGAATCGCTCCACCTTTGCTAAGGATTGTGCTCACTTTTTACAGTACATCATAACTGACATATCTAAATCTTTTCCAATAATTAACTACCCTGCCAGTGAAGAACAAGAACCTTCATTCCCTGAGCTGTACCTGCCAATATCTTATGCAGCAACCTTTCGATTTTCTGAAATTTCAGCAAAACAGACCAGTGATTCAGGATCTAAATCCAGCAAACCTTATTCCACCTCCCTAAGGCTTGAGTTTGAAAAAATTGCTAAACCTCTTAGTCATATTTTTAACCTTCCTAGCCTTGGACACTGACCCAGCAGCTTTCAGGCACCCAGTTATAATCCCTGTACCTTCAGTCACTTCTCCTAATGGGTTGCTGGATTAAAGACCCATTTCTACCCTGTGTCCTAGTACCAAAATATTATACAAGCAACTACTTAAGCACATTAACAGCTATGGCCTGTTATGTGATGCACAGCATGCCTTTTGAAATACGTTTGGTCCCTTTACTGTTGTTGTAATGTCTTTTTTGGTACCATGTATTGCAACCTGAATGAGGGACTTATTACTGTAAGACATTTTGGCTTTTGAAACATTCAACCATGCCCTTCTTTTCAGTAAACTCAAAAGACTCCACTTTGGTGATGACTCTATTTGCAGGTTTCACAGCTGTCTAAAACACTGAACCTTCCAAGTCCATAGCAGTGTCTCATCCTGTACTGCTGGCAAACTTGATATTGGTGTTATCACAAGGATATGTGCTAGGTCTTCTTCTCTTATGTCTCTTTCTTAATAATCTTCCCCTCCAGTAACCAAATCTTATATTAATAATGCATGCAGAGGATATGCTGCTGCAGTCCAGTACTAGCCAGTCTGACCGGCAAACCAAGTTACAAGACTGTTTAACTCATGTTATGCGCCTGGGCCACTTCTTAGTAATTAACCCCAAGAAAACCAATGTAGTCTGTGCCTCTGCCAATAAATGATCCACTATCCCTCCTGTTCTCTTAATGGCTCTTAATGGAAACATTGTACCTAATGTCACTGAGCAGAGGCACGCAAGTCTAATACTTGACCTTACTCTTTCCTTTGCTACATGTACAGATTTTGTAACTAATAAAATCTTTGCTCAGATTCCCAAATTAAACTGCGTTTCAAAAGTCAATCACCTTTCATCCACTACTTGCAGGGCCATTGCTATTTTAATTGTGTTACTCAAACTGGAATATGACCTTCATTTTTTCATTATGCATTCAGTCCTCAATACTCAAAAGTACAAACTGCTTAGAATAAATTTACAGATTAGATTCAGTCTATTAGCAGACCTTTAGATGCACCATTGCAGTTTGATAAAAAATTCCTATTGGCTTTCAGTGCCTTATATTGCCACTTTTCCTCTAAGTACTATAATTTACAAGGTACAAAAACGGTCAGTGCCCCCCTTTGAGTGAAACTACCTTTAGAAAACAAACCCTTATGTACTCAGAAGAACATAGGATACAGTTTTACACTACTAAGCCCTCCATTTAAAACTGCTGTAGGTGAGAGAGCCTTCTCTAGACTGTGGGAACTGCTACATGGAACCACCTGCCTAATGACCTCAGAAATGTAGAAAACATTAAAAGTTTCAAAGATGTACTTAAAGAGCATCTCTTTACTGAATCTTACTGCAGTTGCTACCATGAATGACAGAATACATTTAAGGAACGTTTCTCAGTTACTTAATGTGGCATCTTGCAGGAATATATTTCACATGTATATAGGAGTTTGACTGCGATGGTGGTGCTGCGGTAGCGTTGTCACCTCATAGTAAGACGTTGTCCTGTTCGATTCTCAGCTAGAATGTCTTCTGTGTGGAGACATGCGTGAATGGGCGTACCTTCGTTGAAGGTTGTGCGTCAGGGCCAGCAACTCGGCACGTAAAAATCTACTGCCAATCATTAGCGGACCAGAGTTCCGCTGTGGCGACCCCTAACCGGGAAAAGCCGAAAGACACAACAACAACAACATAGGAGTTTATGTATTGTATTGATTGCACTGTAATTTATGCATATCTTAGCTTGTATTTTGTATGCATGTTTTTCTTCTCTCAATGCACTTTGAGTGGATCTTTTAATCTTGGGCTATGTACACTGAATCTTGCTGTTGTATTTCGAATTTCGCTACATACTTATTCTTTATAAGATATTGTCTATTAGAAAGACAGTGATATATTCTCTTATCTTTGAGCTCAGGTCGTGGCTGAAAAGAATCAGTAGACCAGTCCACGTATCTGCTGAAAAACAGTAAGTAAATAAGTGACTTGTTCTTAGTCGTTCAGCTAGGCTGTGGAAGTTCAGGGAATCAAACGCTGGACCACAGGAAGTGGTTCAGTAACAGCTCCATAATCCTGTGCACCAACTACCGTTTTGTTCATTGATCTTCTACGTGGACAGCTTATATCTCATTCTTACTATTGGCTTGTTTCAATCAATAAATTTGCCATGCAGTTTGAGTGAGCTAATCAGAGGAAAAGAAAGTTGCATAGATGTTCATCGTGCATACAGCTGCAGTCATTACAGATGGGTTCTCCTGCCGTCAGGCGGGTCCTCGGTCGGCCGAATTCCAAAGTCTAGGTCCGGCGTCGGTTGTCGTCGCCTTCTTCCCTGACGTCAGTGCGACAGGGGTATAAAAGAACCAGCTGATGCCATTTTCTTCAGTCTTTTTTGCCGCACGGTGCCCGAAGCAGAAACAGTTCGCAAGTGCCGGTCGGCCAGCTCCTGAAATTACGAAAATTTGGAAACCGAAGTCTTCTTTAAAGCTAAGTACCCCGTTGGGGAAACTTTTCTTGCGTCAGACCGATGTCAGACAAAGTTAACAATTGTATTTCTTGTGGGAAGCAAATACCGCATAAGGATTTCCATTCCCTCTGTATACCTTGTTTAGGCCCAGACCACGACGTCTCAGGCTGTCGCTTCTGTGCTACTTTCAACACACGCACTATTAAGCGTCGGGCGGAGTTCGCCCAGCACTTTTTTGGGAAAGCTTTTAATTATATAATGTCGTCGGAGACTCCGACTCCTGTTTTGTCCAAAAAAACGCAAGGACAAGGACCGACACGCGAGATCCGCGGCCTCCACCGACACCACGCCAAAACCGACTACACGTGGTCCAGTTCTCAGCGAGGCGCCTACGCAGCCCCTGACTACCGACGACGCTTCTCTGGCGGTGTCCTCTGTAACCGAGGCCGCAAGTTCCTCGGCCCACACCCTGACTACAGCTACCAAAGCCACTGTTAGTGTTGAGCCTCTTAATGTGAACAGGTCTACCTCCACCCATGGTGTCTTCAGTCCTTCCTCTTCCTTTTCCATCAAGGCCTTTACTAAGTCTAAATCAGCCATGCACTCCAAGAGACCTGTTGCACAAGGCCCATCTCCAGGCCCCATGCCTAAAAATCAGATGCTTAAAATGGCTGAGGATTTAATTACTCTTATCAGGGGTTCCCAACCCCCTCCAGACAAGAGACCCAGAGTGGATGAAGAATCCCCCTCTTCTGATCAGGGCTCCATTATTTCAGAGCATTCTGATGAGGAGGAACATTCTTACTCCCCTTTTGAAGTTTCCGATGCAGAGGAGTCCATTCCTTCTGTATCCCCCCCCCCCCCCCCCCAGAGGATTTCTCATTCGGGGAAACCTTGCATACTTTGAGGGAACACTTTCACTGGGAAGGCCAACATTATTCAGATTCCAAGAAAATGCTTAGGGAATTTCTTTTGCTACCTCAGCACAGACCTCTGGAGATACCTCCTGTCTTGGTCATACTTGATGATGTTTACTCGGAGGCCTGCCTTAAACCGGATTCCCTGCCTCCAGCCCCAGTCAAGCCTGATAGGTACTACAGAGTTCCTAACTCACACCAATTTCTTTACAAAAGCCATACTGCTGGCCCAGAAACCATTTCTCAGGGCCCGAAGGGAATGAAGGCCTCTACTGCTAAGAATCCATTACCTTCCGAGAGAGATTCTAGATCCTTAGAAAGATGGGGAAAAAAGGTATATACCTCGGCTACCCTAGCCATGAGGGCCTTAAATTGTCAGTTCCATATGCTTAAATATCAACAGATGTTCTTCATTCCACATTGCTGCAGTCCTAACTATAGGGTAGTCCGCTGTCCAGTCGGCCCGAATACCAAAGTATATGGCTGACGTCGGTCAGGGCGCATTAGACTGACGTCAGTAGGTCAGGGTACTAATGCGCATGACCGACGTCATATCCCCAGTCTTTTTTGCCGCATGGTCCGATGCAGAAGCAATTTTGCGAGTGCAGGTTGGCGTTCTGAAAGTTTCTGAAGTCCGAGTTTCAGACCAAATCAAAGTTGGCTAAGTACCCCGTTGGGGAATATTTTGGTTTTTTCTTGCCTCAGTATTTAACCGGATGTCAGAAAAAGTGAATAACTGTATTTCTTGTGGGAAACAGATACCTCATAGGGATTACCATACTTTGTGTATACCTTGTTTAGGGCCTGAGCACGACGTTGTTGGATGCCGCTCTTGTGCTAGATTTAACAAACGCACTATTAAGAGAAGGTTAGACTGTGCCAGGTTAGTTTTTGGGAAGCGTTGTAATTATAAAATGCCGTCTGAGGCTCCGGCCGCCGCCAAAAAGCGCAAGGACAAAGCAGCAAAGCCTAGAGTGGAAGAACCGACAGTCCCAGGCGTCGGATCTTTAGAAGGCTCAGTGGAGCGGAGGTTTTGCCAGGTGTTTCTTTGGAGTCTCAGGGAGAGACTTTTCTGTTACAGGATGTATCCTCGCAGGAAGTAGGCCAGGCTGAGGGGGCTTCTCAGGTGGCTGTTCTTCCCTCTCTTCCTAAGGTGGTTAGAGCCTCCCCTTCTGTTTCCAAGGCTTCTTTGAGAGGCAGGCCAAGTTTAACTTCAGTGGGGTTTCTCCTAGTGCTTCAGGGTCTTTGCCTAAGAAACATATGCTTAAAATGGCAGAGGATTTGATTACTATGATTAGAGGTTCTATGCCCCCTCCTGATAAGAGGCCTAGGGTGGAACCTGAGTTTGAGAGTTTTGAGCAATGTTCGGAGGCTTCTGAGTCTTCGGCTGAAGACTTGCAGGAGTATCCTCCTTATTCTGACTCTGATGTGGATGATTCTACTCCTTCAGCTTCTCCTCCTGAGGATTTTTCATTTTCAGAGACTCTGCATTCCATGAGGGAGCATTTTAAATGGGAAGGTCAAGATTTCTCTGATTCCAGGAAGAGGCTTAGGGAATTCTTGTTTTACCCCAGCATAGGCCTTTAGCTATACCTCCTGTTCTGAATGTGGTGGAAGATGTTTGTGCAGACGCTTCCCTCAATCCTGATTCTTTGCCTCCTGCCCCAGTTAAACCGGATAGGTACTATAGGGTGCCTGAAGCTCATAAGTATCTTTTAAGAGTCCTAGGGCAGACCCGAAACTGTCTCTCAGGGGCCTAAAGGTGTGAAGGCCTCTGTTGTTAAAAATCCTGTTCCTCCTGATAAAGAGGCAAGGGCTTTGGATAGATGGGGAATGAAAGTGTATACTTCTTCCACTTTAGCCATGAGGGCGTTGAATTGTCAGTTTCACATGTTAAAATATCAGAATTATCTCCTTTCACAATTGAAATCTAAGGTGGATGCTCTGGCAGAAGGTATTGAGTGTAAAGAGTTGCAGGATTTAGTTCATGTGTCTGAACAGGTGGGTAAACATTCCTTGCAATGTGGTTTTGATGCTGTGCAGGCCTCCTCGAGGGTGGCTGCCACTGGTTCTGTTCTTCGAGGCATGCCTGGTTGAGAGATCAGAATTTAGCTGAGCATGTTAAAACAAGGATTTTGGATGCTCCTTTGCAGTCTGATGTGTTGTTTGGTTCGCCTGTGGAAGCAGTCTTAAAGAAAATGGAGGACAAGGCTAAGTCTATGCAAACTGTTAAGGATTTTTGCAGGTGCAGCCTCGAAGTTTAGTAGAAATTGGCCTACTAAGGGATGGACTTATCCTGCTTATGATTCCCAGTCTAGGGGTAGGTCTAGACGTGGTAGGGGCAGAGCTCAAGGTTCTTTTAGGCCTAGGACAGGGAGTTCCCTGCTCAGACTTCTGGTGAGGGCAGGGGTCAGTCCTTTCGTAAGCAGACCCAATGACCTGCCTTTTCAGCTGCCAGTACATTCTCGCCTGGCAGCACCTTTGGGAGGAAGGCTGTCTCTTTTCAAAGAAAATTGGGATTTAATTACCCAAGACAGATAGGTTCTGGATATCATTCACCACGGTTACAGGTTTTATTTCCATACCATGCCTCCTTTCAAAGGCATGCCAGACATTCCTCCTCTACAAAGACAAGAGGCTCACAAGCAAATTTCTCTGTTGCTCCACATAGGGGCCATTCAGCCAGTTCCTGTGCCAGAAAGGGGCCTAGGATTTTATTCTCGCCTGTTCCTAGTACCGAAGAAGGGGAACACGTGGAGGCCAATTTTGGATTTATCTATCCTCAACACTTATCTGGACATTCCCAAGTTCAAAATGTTGACGTTACAACAGCTTTTACCTCTGCTGGGCAAGGATCACTGGATGGTAACTTTAGATCTCAAGGAAGCTTACCTTCATGTGCCTATAAGACTAAGTTGCAGGAAGTATCTGCGTTTCGAGCTGGAAATTCTCATTATCAGTTCTCTGCATTGCCCTTTGGCTTATCCACTGCGCCCAGAGTATTCACAAAGGTTCTGGCTCCAGTGATAGCTTACTTCAGGTTAAAAGGAATTCAAATCTATCCTTACTTGGACGACTGCCTGATTCTAGCTCAAGAAAAGGAAGACCTTCTACAGCATTTGGATTATGTCATAGCAGTGCTAAGATGCCTAGGGTATTCTGTGAACGAAATAAAGTCCAGTCTAGTACCCTCTCAAGACGTGTGCTTTCTGGGTGTGATACTGAATACAGCAGCCCAGATGGCCTTTTTAACCCCGGACAAACAAAAGAATCTTTCCAGTTACTTCCATCAACTATCTCTTCAGTCCGGGCTGACTGCAAGGACAGTCCTTCAAGCCTTAGGGTTCATGGCATCTTGTATTCTGGTGCTTCCCAATGCCAAACTGCATATGAGGAAGCTGCAATGGTATCTTAAAAATGTATGGACACAGCACTGCCAGGATTTGGACACTGTCATTCAAATAATACCTTGCATTCAAAAGGAATTTTTGTGGTGGGCTCAGGAATGTCACCTAAACAAGGGACTCTCTGTGACCCGGCCAGAGGCGAGTCAGATTCTAACGACAGATGCCTCAGACATTGCTTGGGAGCTCATCTAAATGGAAAGTGGATACAAGACAAGTGGCCTGCCAGACTACAGCATCTACATATCAACATGAAAGAGATGTTAGCAGTCCAGTTTGCATTAATGGCTTTCAAGGAGTTACTTCTTCCAGGGCAGGTGTTGATTCTAACAGACAACACAACTGTCATGTGGTACATCAACAAACAAGGGGAACACATTCTTACCCATTGTGCAGGCAAGCAATGATTTTATGGGAGACTGCGCTCAGCTTGCAACTAACTCTTCAGGCAAGGTTTCTGCCGGAGCACAGAACTCCTTAGCAGATGTGTTAAGCAGACAAATCATGGATCCCCACAGTGGAAACTGGATCTTCATGTATTTCAAAATTGACAGTGTCATGGGGAACTCCAGACATAGATCTGTTCGCTTCTCCACTAAACCACCAGCTGCCAAAGTTTTGCACAAAGAGGTTTCATCACACAGCTTGGAAAGTGGATGCTCTTTCTTTCAGTTGGAAAAATCTTCATGTGTATGCTTTTCCACCTCTGCCTCTTCTCCCAAAGGTGCTTCTAAAGGTCAGACAAGACAAGCCAAGGATGATTTTAATAGCTCCAGATTGGCCTCGGCAGCACTGGTACCCATTACTGAGGAGTCTGGTAAGGAAGCCTCCATGGCCTTTACCCTTGATTCCACACCTGTTGTCTCAGAGGACGGTCACCTGCTCAATGTCAAGCTTCAATCTCTTCATCTAACAGCCTGGCATATTCTGTTTTGAAAGACAGCAGGTCTCAACTTCCTCAACAAGTTTTAAATGTGATTATGGAAGCCAGAAGACCTAGTACAAGGAAAGTGTACGCAGAAAAATGGAAGAGATTTTTATTTTGGAGTGCAGCAAACAATTTGGAGATTTCTGAGCCTAATTTGAGTGTGGCTCTTCAATATCTTACTGAGTTATTGGACAAAGGTTTGTCTTTCTCTTCCATTAAGATTCATGCTGCAGCAATTTCAGCTCACTATGATTGTGACCCACCATTGTTTTCGCATCCTTTGTTCAAGCAATTTCTTAGAGGGCAAAGAATATAAGACCCCACGTAGAGCTCCTACTCCTGCTTGGGATCTCAATTTTGTGTTGGAGAAACTTACTCTACAACCTTTTGAGCCTCGGCTACTGCTGAATTGAAATATTTGTCATGGAAGACTGCTTTTTGTTGGCCATTACTTCTGCAAGAAGGGTTTCTGAGTTGCAGGCCCTTATGGCGGTAGAGCCTTTTGATTTTTCATAAGGATAGGGTATCTTACGTACTAATCCTTCCTTTATGCCTAAGGTGGTTTCTAGTGTGGCTTTAAACCAAACTATTCATTTGCCTACTTTTTATGCAGATCCCCAAAATAAAGGGGAAAAGATTTTGCACACTTTAGATGTACACAGGCAATTGCGTTATTATTTGAGCAGGACTAAGGATTTTAGGCAGTCTCAGCAGTTGTTTGTTTCTTTTGCTTTGGGTTCAGGGCAAGCCTGTGTCAAAACAAACTATTTCTAGGTGGATTGGGTTTTGCATTGCATTTTGTTATTCCCATCATGGCAAGGAGATTCCAGCTGGAATTAGGCCTCATTCCACTAGGGCTACTGCCACTTCTACAGCATTTCTAAGGGGGTGGCCACTAAGGATATTTTGGAGGCAGCTACTTGGAGTTCAGTGCATACTTTCTCTAAGCATTATCACCTTCCTCTCTACTCTAAGTCTAGGGCTGGTTTTGCCACAGCTATTTTGCAAGGCATGTTGTCAGTTCCTGCTTCCTTATGATTTGCCAGCCTCCCTTACCTCTGCTTTGGGATTCTACCCAATAGTTAGGACTGCAGCAATGTGGAATGAAGAACATAGTACAGTTTTGTACCTACCATAAATGTAGATGTTCGAGGATCCACATTGCTGCAGTCCAATTTACCCTCCCTCCTTCCCCCTGTGTTTAAGGGTGGTTGTGTAGGTGAGGTTATATTCTGGTAATTTTGTATATATTGTACATATTTTTGGTGCAGGTATGTTTGGAATTTTTGGTTTTGGCCTTAGCTTTTCAGGGTCTTCTGACATCTGGGGCAAGAAAAGACTGAGGATATGACGTCGGTCATGCACATTAGTACCCTGACGTACTGGCGTCAGTCTAATGCGCCCTGACCGACGTCAGCCATATACTTTGGTATTCGGGCCGACTGGACAGCGGACTACCCTATAGTTAGGACTGCAGCAATGTGGATCCTCGAACATCTACATTTATGGTAGGTACAAAACTGTACTTTTCTGTTATCACAATTGGAAAATAAAATGTCACAACCTGAACAACCAGATTTGAAGGAGTTGCAGGATATGATACATAGTGCAGAACAAGTGGGTAAGCACACCTTACAGTGTGGTTATGATGCTCTAGAGGCCTCAAGTAGAGCGGCTGTTACAGGATCAGTCATACGTAGGCATGCCTGGCTTAGAGAACAAACCTTGCCTGATCATGTCAAATCTAAACTACTAGATGCTCCTCTACAAAAGGATCTATTATTTGGTGCTAATGCTGAGGAGGTACTAAGGAAAATGGAAGAAAAAGCTAAATCTATGCAAACTGTTAAAGATTTTCTACAGGTACAACTACCACGTTTTAGTAGAAATTGGCCTTCAAAAAATTGGTCCTTTCTAGCCACGGACAGGCCCCAAAGAGGTAGATACAGGCGCCCAAGGGGCAGAGGACAATCTCAAGGATCATATAGAGGCAGACAATGGCAAACTCCAGCACCAAGAGGTGGCAAAGACAGTTCACAGCAATACAGGAAACAGACCCAATGACTTTCCCCTTTGCATGCCAAGCAAGGCTCAAATGGCAGCACCCTTAGGAGGAAAGCTGGCATTATTTTCAAAAAATTGGCATATTGTCACAAAAGACAAATGGATCCTGGACATTATAAACAGAGGCTACAGATTTCATTTTCACACCCTTCCAAAAATGAGAGGCATGCCGAACCTGCCACACAATCAAAGGGCAGAGGCTCAAGTACAAATTTCAAAGCTCATGGGCATGAAAGCTATTCAAGAGGTACCTACTCACAAACAAGGTCAAGGTTTTTATTCCAGACTATTCCTGGTACCAAGGAAGGGAACAGATTGGAGACCCATTTTGGACTTATCCATCCTAAACACATTTCTACTCGTACCAAAATTCAAGATGCTCACTTTACAGCAGCTTCTTCCCATGCTGGGCAAGGAATCTTGGCTGGTAACATTGGACCTCAAGGAGGCATACCTGCATGTCCCAATCAGACAAAGTTGCAGAAGATACCTCAGATTTCTTGCAGGTTCAATCCACTATCAATTCTCTGCATTGCCCTTTGGCTTATCTACTGCGCCCAGAGTATTCACGAAATGCCTGGCATCAGTAATTGCCTGCTGCAGACTTCAAGGGATACAAATATACCCTTATTTGGACGACTGCCTGATCCAAGCGGACAGCAAACATATACTTCTGGAACATCTGGCGTATGTAACAAGGTTATTGAATTCTCTGGGATACACAGTCAACAAAGAGAAATCCAGGCTAACGCCATCTCAGAAAATAATTTTCCTGGGTGCCAACTTGGACACAAACACCCAGGATGGCCTATCTTACGCCAGAAAAACAGGGGCAACAAACTCAATACTTAAAGACACTAGCAAATTGTACCAGGCTAACTGCAAGGAAATTCCTGCAGGCTCTGGGATTCATGGCATCTTGCATTCTACTAATCCCATGTGCAAAGTTGCATATGAGGAAACTTCAGTGGTACCTAAAAAACCTATGGTCTCAACACAACCACAGTTTGGAAACAATAATACCACTAATTCCATGTTTGCAAAAGGAATTTCTATGGTGGGCTCAAGCATGCCAAACAAACACAGGTCTACCATTCTGCAAGCCTCAAGCAAATCAAGTCATCACAACAGACGCCTCAGACTACGCCTGGGGGGGGTGCACATGACAGACCGGTGCATTCAGGGCAAATGGTCCCAAAAGGAAAAGCACCTTCACATCAATCAAAAGGAGATGCTAGCAGTGATAAATGCTATTATAGCTTTCAAAGACCTTCTGCATCCAGGTCAACTATTGATAAGAACAGACAACACCACAGTAATGTGGTACATAAACAAACAAGGAGAAACACATTCATACCCCCTTTGCAGGCTGGCCATGTCACTTTGGAACATGGCTCTGAAGATGCAAATCGAGCTTCAAGCACAGTATTTGCCAGGCAAGGAAAACACGCTGGCAGACAATCTAAGCAGAAACATGACAGATCCACACGAATGGAAGTTGCATCCTCAAGTTTTTACAGAGATAATCGAAGCATGGGGAAGGCCAGACATAGATCTCTTTGCCTCCCACAAAAATCATCAATTGACAAAATTCTGCTCAAGGACATTCCATCCAAAGGCCTGGAGAGTGGACGCCCTTTCTTTCAGTTGGACAGCACTGACAGTTTACGCCTTCCCACATCTTCCTCTACTGCCCAAGGTGCTTTTGAAGGCAAGAGCAGACCGACCAAAGATGATACTAATTGCTCCAGACTGGCCAAGACAACACTGGTACCCACTCCTGAGGAGCCTGATGCATTCTCCTCCATGGACCCTACCTCTAATACCTCTTCTTCTGACTCAGCACAGCTACAAAACTCTTCACAGTCAGCTGAAAACACTCAATCTGGCCGCATGGAAGATTCCTTAACATCACAACAGACCCTACTCTCCAAGGAGGTGCAGGATGTCATTTTGGAGGCCAGAAGGCCGTCTACTAGAAAAGCTTACTCCGCAAAATGGAAACGGTTTTGCGCTTGGAATAAGAAAAAGGGCCAGGATCCTGGCAAACCGAATTTGCCTCAAATATTACAGTATCTAGCTGAGCTGCTAAGCAGTGGACTTTCATTCTCCTCCATCAAAATCCATGCCTCAGCCATTTCTGCAGAATACAACACTGATCCACCTTTATTCTCTCACCCACTCTTAAGACAGTTCCTCAGAGGGGCTAAGAATATACGACCTCCAAGGAAACAACCAATCCCTGCTTGGGATCTTAATTACATTCTAGAAAAAGTTAACCTTGCCTCCTTTTGAGCCAGCTGCCTCAACAGATTTGCAATATTTATCCTGGAAAACAGCTTTCCTTCTGGCTATTACCTCAGCTCGTAGGGTCTCGGAACTACAAGCCCTCATGGCTGTGCAGCCCTTTATCTTCTTCCATCAGGACAGGGTTTCCCTATGAACCAACCCGTCATTTATGCCTAAGGTGGTATCCAGGGTAGCTTTAAATCAGGCCATACACTTACCTACCTTTTACCCTAACCCTCAAAACAAAGGGGGAAAGGCTGCTACATTCCTTAGACATCCATAGGCAGCTGCGTTACTATTTGGACAGAACAAAGCCTTTCAGAAAATCAGAACAACTCTTTGTGTCCTATGCTGTAGGAGCTCAAGGTAAGCCAATTTCCAAACAGACAATTTCAAAATGGATAGGCCACTGCATACGTTTTTGCTACTCCTTTCATGGTAAATCTGTACCTGCAGGCATCAGACCCCACTCCACAAGGGCCACAGCTACCTCTGCAGCCTTTCTCAGAGGAGTTCCTACCAAAGATATTTTGGAGGCAGCCACTTGGAGTTCTGTGCATACCTTCACTAAACAGTACCACCTACCTTTATATTCCAAGAGTAGAGCAGGCTTTGCCACTGCAGTGTTGCAGGGCATTCTGGCTCCTACCAGTTCCACCTAGTGCCTACCACCCTGTGCGTAGCTTTGGGATTCTACCCATCTGTAATGACTGCAGCTGTATGCACGATGAACATAGTGCAGTTTTGTACCTACCATAAATGTAGATGTTCGAGTGCTAATACAGCTGCAGTCCAGGTTTCCCTCCCTCCTTCCCCTCTTGGGACAGGCCTAGTGACTAACACCTCCTCATACAACCTGATTGGGTTATTCTTTTATGATGTATTTGCTTGCAACTACTGTTTTTTGATTATATTGCATTGCATTAATATATATATATATATATATATATATATATATATATATATATATAAAATTATGTATTGCCTTCCTTCTGGGGGCACCTGACATCTGGGGCAAGAAAGACTGAAGAAAATGGCGTCGGCTGGTTCTTTTATACCCCTGTCGCACTGACGTCAAGGAAGAAGGCGACGACAACCGATGCCGGACCTAGACTTTGGAATTCGGCCGACCGAGGACCCGCCTGACGGCAGGAGAACCCATCTGTAATGACTGCAGCTGTATTAGCACTCGAACATCTACATTTATGGTAGGTACAAAACTGTACTTTTTGCTGTCTCAGTGCAGTAGGGGTTCTCTGGTTTTGATCTTAAGTGTTTACATTAGGGCTTTCGTCCTTCAGCAAATAATAATCATGACATTAATGCCCCTCCCACTTTTCTCTTCAGCTTATGTCCATTATCCCTTCTGGATTCATCTGCATTTAAAAAACAGGGTGAGCCATTGTGGTGGAAGGACTTGGAAGGTATTGATTGCCTTTGTTTTGCTGTAAGCTAGATTACAGCTTGTATGCCAGAAATGTTGGTTGTTCAACCAAGGCAACAGATAAGCCTCGTGTCTCATTTGTTTTCCAACATACTTCATGCTGAGTTTTCCCTTTGACACTTCTGCTTGGTTTAATCTAATGCATTCTTCATTTGTACATCTTCAGAAGACATCAAAGACTTGTTTAGTTGTGTTATTTAATCTATTCTTTTATTAATGGTTTTGATTCTTAATGTATTGCTGCACTGTTTCATATGTTTTTAGAGAGGCACATAGCTTTGCCACCTATTAAAATACCGAAAAGCAAGACGTAAACTGTTAATTACATGATCTAGGTAACTGTATAAACCGCGTAAGTCAGACAGTAGTAGTAATGGTACAGTAATCACAAATAAAAGTCAAGAAAACAATTTGTCTGCATTGAGGTTGTCACATTTTGACATCCACAAAGTGGGATATTTGTGATACAAACATGAATTTATGCAGGACAAACAGTATGCAAAACATTAAAAATGACTGAAATTCACTTTACTGCCAAATTAAAAGCTTCCTGTTGTAGAATTTGAGTTTTCAGTCATATATCACGCTAAGTTATTTCCTATACAAAATCTTAGAATGTGCAAGGCAACTAGGCTGCACATGCCTTGCTAGTACTCGGTCTTGGACCTTAACTCCTCCTCTTTCAAGGAGTGATAAGCCAGCCATATCTGGAATGAATTTATCAGTACCCATTCGGTTCTGTTATTCCTTCTTAAAGAAAGTTGTAGTGTCACATAGCTTGACCCAGAGGGAAAAGTTATTCCAGAGTAGGGATAGTCACTGTGACAAATCTGTCTCCCCACTGTGATTTGTTTATTTGCTGAAGCAGGTCCAAATCTCTGATTCTAGTTTTTGTAGCACTGTTGGATTTGTGGAGAAGTAAGACTGATGGATCTTTAATGGCCCAGACAGCAAAGCATACATGGCCCTTAACTGAATACAGAGACAAGTTCTTCAGCCTCTCTTGATAGGTCAGGTCATGTGGTTCCATGATCATGAAGGGCCTAATCAGTGCAGAATATGTAGGGGTCAGGACTTCTTTGAACCTAGAGAAAATACCCTTTGCTTTCACTTGCCAAATGGGATTTCCTGACCATTGTTGCAACATGATGGGCAAAGGATAAGGAGTTATCTGCTCATGTTCCGAGGTCTTTCACAACATCTTCATTTTGGAGTGTGCAGTTTTTCTATACAATAATCTGGGTGGAAGGTCTGTTTGGCAAATGCAACTATGTTGCATTTTTTAGCATTTAATGGGTTCCTTTTTCAGCGCACTAGCTATTAACATGTTTAAGTTCACTTTTTAGCTTCTGCATATCAGAAGAAGTTACTTTAACCCTCAGTTTACAGTTGTCCACAAACTTTGTTAACCAGAGTTTGTGATTTGGAGATCAGAAAAGAATATGCTGAATACCAAGGGTCCCAGCACAGAACCCTGCGGTACTCTACTCTTTACTTTCATCTCACTGAGGATACGCCAGCTACCCTCACAGTGTGGGTTCTGTCCCTTGGCCAGTTTGCTGTCCATCTAACTACATAGGGATCGATTTGAAGTGCATTTAGCTTGTTGATAATGACAGCACATGGCATAGAATTAAATGCTTTAGCAAGGTCAAGGTATGCTGTATTTTCAGTGTGACCACTGTCACTTGTTAACACAACTTGTGTTAACTTCCCCCCAAAAATTACCAGATTAGACCTTAAGTACCCTTAAGAAAGTCGCATTGCTGGGAGTCAAATCTTATAAGATTTTTCATGTTGTAGTTTATTAGGTCTGTTATGTCCCATTCCATTGCCTTGTAGATGGCAGTCGTCAGGCTGTGAGGGGTCTGTAATTCCCAGGTGGGACCTGTCCTTGTGAAGAGACATCATAACTGCTTTGTGCCTAACTGAGGGGAAAAAGCCAGCCGATAATCTCGGGCTGAGTAGTTGGAGAATCAGGTCCATCAGTGCACAGTAAGTGCTATTCATGAAGCAGCTTGTTTTATCAAGTCCCATAGAGAATATAATTTTTGAAATTATTTTTATTTTATTTTATTTATTGACATTTGATTACCAGGAAAGTCCAACTGGGTAGAAGCCCATTTTCAGAGGAGGCCTGGGGAGAAAAGCTCCAAATTATTACAAAACATTTTAAGAACAATAATTGTACAATCTTCAAAAATAAAACAAAAACATCTGCAGTTTAAAGTAATGTTTGCAATGTAGTGGTTTTTAGGTTCTTGGGTATATGTGTGTTTGGTATAGACGTCTCTGGGGGTGAAGTTTGCACTGAATTTGTTTGCCAGTATATCTGTAATATCCACAGGATCAGTGTAGGTAGTGACATTCTGAATGTGTTCAGAGCAATGCTGGATGGTTCTTTCGTGACTTTCTGACATAGTTTAGTAAGGATTTGCAATTATATTTGGCTTCTGATTCTAGCCTAAATTCATGGAAAGCTCAAGTTTTCATGATGGTGTTTTTCAGTACCGTGGATGTACTTTCAGTGTTAATGTTAATTTGTAGGTCATTAGTTTGCTATATATTCTAATGAACTTTTTTTTCTCTCTTACTTTACTTTCCTCTTTTGTTTAGTTTTAGTAGGGGCTAATTGGTTTATACAGTTTTATGCAACTGTTAGAGGAAATTTAGGAAATATTTTTGTCTTTAAATCTCAGGACATTTGAAGTTGTTCATATTTTTCTCATGGCACAACTGCCTGAATTGGACTGTCCTGCATAAAGCGAGTCAGATGGTAACCATCATTGTAGAAATGGCAGCATTGTTTAACTAATGCTAATCCTTCTTTTCTTAAATTGGATGTTGAGTGCTCTTGAACATGAACATACACAGGAGCACCATGGTAGTTGATGTGTTCAGTGGTAGAATTTCTGCCTTACAGGCCTAGGATCTGGGGCACAGATCCTGATCTTGGGTCACTGTCTTTTGTAAAATTTGCATGTTCTGCCTGTGTCTGCATGGCTTTTCTCTGGGTATGCAACTTTCCTGCAACAAAAAACGCCAGCAAGTGTAGGCAACAGTCACATCCAAAAATCATTTATTAATGTAGGGAAGAAAAATCCCCCTACAACTCCATAGTAGTAAAAACCATCATTTCCAGAATTCAACTCATTATTACATGCTACCAGCTTCCACCCACAACATGTCATCCAGAATATACCCAAATCACAATTTTTAAGAGCTAGAAGAATCTGTTCTAACCAACAATCCTTTCTTGAGGCCCAGGAGGATTTGACACATAGATTTATTAGGAGGGGTTACCGTCCAGGTACTGTGCATCTAGCCAAAAGATCTGTGTCCAATATAAATAGGGAAGATTTATTATCATACAAAGATAAGAACGACACTTTCAAGCCACAACCATTACGTTTGGTAACCACATATGGACGCAACACACAGGGTTTTAAAAATATTATATACAGACATTGGAATGTTCTGAAAGCTGATCACAAACTCAATTCTTTACTTCCAGAGACATGTTCCTTTTCATTCAGAAGGGGACAGACTATTGGTTCTAAATTTAGCCATTACAAAAGAGTTGGTTCTGATCTTTCTACTTTTACCCAGTTGTCTATTTCAGGTAAACCCATTGTTGGATGCATGCCCTGCGGGCATTGCTCTTTTTGCACACGTGTCTCACGTACCAGTGAATTTAGCAGTAAAAACACTTCCGATGTTTTTGATATTAACTTTTGGGCCAATTGTAACACTGAGTGGGTCATCTATTTGGTGACCTGCAATTGTTCTGCTTTCTATGTCGGAAAGACCTCCAGAGCTTTCCGCCTTAGAATTTGTGAGCACTTGAGTGACATTAAAAATAAACGTACAAACAATGCACTATATAAACATTGTTTAAAATATGCTTCTGCTTCTTTCAAATTTGTCACTATTGATTGTATTAAGGGTAGATGCAAAGACAAACAGTTTTGGCAGGAACTACTTAGCTCCAAGGAAAGAAAATGGATTATAAAACTTGGAGCTTTGTTTTCACCTGGCCTTAATGACCAATTGTAATAATTGTCAATGCTGTGTTGTGATTGGTTTTCATGTATATTTCAACCATATATATGCATGTATTCTGATACTCTGATTCTTTATTTCTACTTTTGTATTTCACTGAAGAAGGCTCCTCGGAGCCGAAACCGGTTTAAAAAATGAATGATGGTTTTTACTACTATGGAGTTGTAGGGGGATTTTTCTTCCCTACATTAATAAATGATTTTTGGATGTGACTGTTGCCTACACTTGCTGGCGTTTTTTGTTGCTTCAATTTTCCGTTTGGCCGTGCGAGGGTTCCACGGGCATCTGCCTCTTGTTTGGTATGCAACTTTCCTCCCATCATGCAAAAACATGCTGGTCAAATAGTAACATTAAATTGTATATTTTATGTTTGTTGTACTGCAATTGTGGTCTGGGTTGTGGGTGAAAAGAGGCCACATAATCTAATTCAGAAAATTGACTTTTTAAAACGTTGAAATTCATATGGTCAAGACAATATAATCGACGATTTAAAAATTTGAAGAACCCAGCAAGACTGTGTTTTTTGTAGGGTTACAAGCCCCCACCCCACCCGTGCACTCCCCACACCCTCTGCTAATTATTTATACCAACTCTGAGATCGGACTACTTTGGGAAAAGGGCAAATTCACCAATCCCTGCTGTACCACGAACTCCACACAAACAGTTCGACTTTTTAAAACATTCATCATATGGTCTTGATCATATCAATTTTGACATTTTAAAAACATCTCACTAAACAGTTTTACGTTTCTATTCAGGAGTATGTGCTATGGCACAGTTTCTGTAAATCTGTACTGCCCTGTTTCAAGGTTTGCATAAGTGTGTCAGTGGCCGTTTTATTAACTTAAAACGATGCTAATGTAATGAGGCAAGCAGTGCCAGAAATAGGTAACAACCACACTACTGCAGAAGAATTATACTTATTCCACTGAGCTTGTCAGTTCACTGGGGACTGGCACAGGATCAGTCTATGACAGCTTTATCTTTTCTACACTTATTTGATAGACTTTTTTGCATACCTTTGATAGAATTTTTTGGAGACCTATATGAATTTATTGACTATAGTAAATGACAAATGTAGTCAGTGTATATAAAATATATATGCAGAGCCATAAGTTATCACCTCCCAACACACATACATACATACTTTGCCGGGCAGTTAAACAAGTAGTAAGTGTAGAAATCATGATCTGAAGTTGTTGTCTTTATTGCTTTTCAACCTGTGTTGACACGGATCAGGGGTGGATCCAACTCTGACGCTTTTTCCAGCATCAGATCCGAGCCCGAAGTTCCTCCCCTACCTACAATACCCCTGTCTTCCTCCTTCCCTACCTACAATACCCCTGTCTTCCTCCTCCCCTCAGGTCTCATTTGCCACACTCATAGCTAGCATTGTGGTGCACTGCTCCAGGCTTTATTTGGGTAACTGATTTGAATTTATAATTCTATCCTTCACCTCTTCTATCTTCTTTTCTAATCCTCACCTTTCCCCTACCGTCTCACTCTCAGGCGTCTGTCTACAGCACACAAAAAAAAAAAGAAAAAACCTTATTCCTATTTCTCCCTCTCTGTCTTTCTCTTAGTGCACGTGTGTGTGAGTACTGGTGGGTTTTTTTTCTGCTCCTGTGGCAGAGACACCCAAACCAGGGTTCAGGAAGTGCACAGAGTGTGGCCATAAGCTTTCCCCATGGATGGCCACACTCTGTCCATAGTTCGCTTTGGGTTCCAAACACCTCAATTCCTCCTGTTCGATCTCTGTGGGGTTCAATCCCTGCACATTGATCGACAGGCAGAATAAACTGATCCTTAAGGGTCTCCTTCCTCCACCTACTGTGGGGGCCCAAGCTTCCTGTTCTACTGCGATCTCCACCCCGGCCTCTGGGACTCAACCTCCTGCCAAGAGGACCGGGGACAGAGAGAAGCACAAGCACCGGGATAGGCCGAGGAAGCAGTCCCCTGACTGCTCCTCCTTGTCTGAGTCACCGGCAAAATCTCACTTGGCCCCTAGCTCCAGTTCCCCCCAGCTCTGTTCTTCTTGCTTCTCCCCCGAGAGGGAGGTGTCTAGGAGCCGTTCCCTGTTGTCGGCTTCACCTCACCTTCTGCCTAGGCCGATGTCGGTGGCCTCATCAGCTAGATCCATCTGCAGCCTCTCCAAAGCCAAGGTGGACAGGATGATGCGGAGACTCATCCGCACGCAGATACAGATGGGAGTCTTACCTGCCCTCTCCAGGGCTGGGGACATCCAGTCCGCCTTCATCCTGATCATTCCTTCTTTGATCTGACCCCTGGTTTTGGAGTCTTTGGGTCCCAGGACCCTCAGTGTCGAGGGATCAGCTCCGATGGTACCTGGTACCTCAACGCCGACCACTGCCTTGAGTGGGTCGGCTCCAGCGAGATCAGAGTCGTAGTCTCAGCGCTAGATCCGAGGGGTGGTCTCGGCGCCAAATTTTTTGGAGCCAGGCCTTCCACTTGGATTCTCTGTACCTAGGGCTTCGGCTCCGGCTTCCCCTCTTGACTCAGAGGATTACAGACCCAATCGTGGTCCCAGCCCTAGTGGTTCATTCTCCTTCTGCCTTCAATGTGGTGGAGAGAGGGTCCTCTCTGTTCCATCAAGACCCTTGATGCTATCTTTCTCGGGGTCTGTCCTGGCTCCCTCTGTATCTGGCCCAGATTCTGCCTTCCTGCCCACCTCAGAGACAGCCTACTGTCTCTTTGCCCCAGGGTGCTCCCCCATGGCATTCAGTGTGAAGTTTGAGTCTTCCTCAGAGACCCCACCCCAAGGAGGTTCCTCAAAAACATACTTGCAAAAGGAGGCACTTGAACCCCCGCTAGAGTCTCTCATGGAGGACACCGACTTGGAGGAAGGGGAGGGTTCCCCCCAGTCACCCCCTATGATGTCTCCTTCAGAGACATCATGGAGATCCTTTGCCAGCATGGGGCGTGGTCTGCCAAAAAACCCAACCCTGATGAATTGATGTTCCTGGAGGTGTTTGGTATAGGGCCGTCTACATCTTGGGTGTCCCCTCCCATGGATCCCCTTGTGGATCTTATTACTTCCTGGGTGTGGAAGGAGCCCGACATGGTTGAGCCCATCCCCAAACGCCCTGACAAGATACTCAATGCCCCATCTGACAAAATGCACTGGTTGAAGGGATCTCCCGTCAATGCCATGTGGTGGCAGTGGCCACCAAGAAGGAGCTTGCTTAGGAGAGCCTCCACATCCTTCCACCGGACTGAGAGTCTTGGACCATGGACCGTTTCAGGAAGCGGGTTTAAGCTTCAGCCATGTTCTCTATATGTGTGCTGAACTATATGGCACACGTTATCAGGCTGTAGCGTGATCTGGTCAAAGTGGTCTCTGAGTCTGCCCCAGGGTCCATGTCGGCAGAGGAGAAGATGGTGTTTTCTTCCTGGATGGGCACCCTTATCTTTATCTCCAACACCTCTGTGCAGCTCTTATTCCACTCTACTGAAGATGCCGCAAGAGCTGCTGGAGCAGGCGTTGGCATTAGACATTACACTTGGCTCTGACTTTCCACCTTTTTGGAACCCTTTAAGGGGTCTTTTACTAATGCCCCGTACAATGGTTCCACACTCTCTGGAAAGACTATATGTGACACACTGGTCCAGAGCAAGAAGGATGGGAAGATTCTGTCTGCCTTCGGAATATGCTTCTCAACCCCTCAATTAACCTTTTCTAGGAATCAGTGAGGGGTGAAGATGATGTGGTTCCAGAAGTCTCAGAGTTACTCTCATGATGCTAAGGACTCGCCTTCCCCCAGAGGCAGAGGTGGATATGATGGACCCCCTCTGCCATGAGGGCGACGTCCAAGGAATCAGGGGTCTTGACAGACAGACCTGTGCAGCAGCCCTGAAGGGTTGCACGACTGCTCATCTCTGGAAGCAGTCAGGGGCTGACTTTCCTATACCCAATGGCCTGGGAGTCCATCACAGATGATTGTTGGGTGTTTCAAATCCTATCCAGAGGATATTCAATCCCCTTCATTCAAACACCACTTCCTCCCAAACACCTCCCAGACATTCCACTCACTCAAAGGGAGGAGGCAGCTCGAAACGTGAGTCATCCAGTCTGTTCCCCAGACCAGTCCAGATTAGGCATCTATTCCAGATTCTTTTTAGTACCAAAGAAGACGGGGGACTTGAGACCCATCCTGGGTCTTTCAACCCTAAAGCTACCAGTTGCCAAGATGAAATTCCCGATGGGTCATCCTCCAATCCATCCTGACTTTCCTGCAGGAGAACGACTGGATGTGCTCGGTGGCCCTCCAGGACACATACTACCATATCAAAATGGACAGGCACTCTCGGAGGTTCCTCCGCTTCCAGCTGGGGGCCAATCATTACCAGCTCAGAGTGCTACTCTTTGTTCTCACCACAGCTCCCAGGGTGTTCACCAAAGTGATGGCTGTGGTAGCAGATCACCTGCGGCTGTAGGGCTTCCACGCCTTCCCCTACCTGGTTCATTGGCTCCTTTCTGCTCCCTCCAGGCATCAACTATGCCAAGCCAAGGATCTCCTTCTCCAGATCTCCTACCAGTTAGGCATCACCATGAATCTCAACAAGTCCCAGTTGAACCCAGTTCAAGTTCTGGATTTTATTGGAGCTCAGTTAGACACCATGCAGACCAAAGTTTTCCTAACTCCAGACAGACTTCACTCCCTCAAACATCATGTCTTGTGTATCCTTCAAGCTCAGTCACCTTCAGCAGAATCTGACTTACGGTTATTGGGGTCCATGGTGGCCATGATCACCCTCGTGGCCACAGCCCGGTTGCACATGAGGGGGCTCCAGTGGACTCTTGTGGTCCAGTGGTCATAACTAGATCTGCCGGTGTCCCATCCTGTCCGCTTATCTCGAGCATGCAAGGATTCTCTTCTCTGGTGGATTTGATCCCTGGATCTTCATCGGGGTCGTCTGTTTATTCTTCCTGCCCTGCTGACCATGGTGACCATGGATGCCTCCCTACTCGGGTGGGGCGAGCATTGCTTGGGAAGGAAAGCCCAAGACACCTGGTCTTCCCTGGAGACCCGGTTACATATCAGCTTCCTGGAGATGAGGACAGTGCTCTTGGCATTGCAAGCACTTCATGCCCATTTTTCTCTAGGGGTGATTGCTATCCAGACAGACAACATGTCTGTAGTCTGGTACATCAACAAGCAGGGGGGAACCAGGTCTTATCCCCTGTGTCACAAAAGTAATCTGAAAGTTGTTAATAAATCAGTCTAATAGTTTTAAACAAACCCCTAAACTGTACCTCATTATGAGGATTGGCAAGAAACTTTATATCCATGGTAAATAATACTGAACTATTGAAATTCATCAAAAAACAGCAACCTTATGAGCTTCATAGTTGAAGTTCTGAGTATTCCACATTTTGCCTGCTTGCTCCCAGTTTGTGAGAGGTAATGTTTCACGTTTTAGAGATGGGACGGGAAGTTATGAGGTACAATTTTAAGTTGAAGGAAAATTAAAAAATAAAATCTTTATTCTCATAGCTTTGTTTTGTGCTGCCCTCTTGTGGTTTCTTATGACTGATTATGCTCTAGGTACATGCACTATAGTAATGTGTGCAGAAAAGTCGTGACCTGTTTCATGCAAGTCAAGTACAGATTTGTAACTTGAGATAGATTAGGTGTTACAGTGGTTAAACAGATGGAAACTTGATTGAACCACCAAACAGAGTGCAGAAGATGCCAGTGTTTAATTTTGTTGAAGTAAATATAGAGGCTGTAAAGAAATAGTTTTAATAAGGCAAATTTTCTCAGCATATCACAAAATCAGGTTTAAGCATAAGACTACATCAGCCTACTTACTAGAAGTAAGTCCATGCTGTTTGTCTGAATGAACTATTTGTCTGGTTTGTGTAAATAAAATACAACAGCCTGCATATAGTATTTGCTTTGTTTGTGTTACGCATTGTTTAAACGGTATTTTAGTGAACATCAACCAGGATTTCTATGCTATTTTTGCTGTGTGTTTCATTAAACATTGCAGATGTTTGAAGAAGGCTTACTTGTGTAAATTGTGTCATGACTGCAGATTTCCTTCTCTGTTAGCGAAACTGTAAAACCATGTTCCTGTGTAACAGGCATTTCCTCACTTCATTTTGTCATGATCGAATGAAATCCATGTTTTAGTCTCAAGTCATTACTGTAATTTTTGCTCAAATGTACCAGTAAGTAAAAGCCCTTTAATGTGTTATAAATTGTTAAACTGAAAATTAACAGAAAATGATCACCCTTGTTGTGCTGTAGTTATTATGGATAACACTCTGCTGATAGACATAAGATAGAAGTTTTCTGTTCTAACAGGGAGATGTTCTTCGTGTTTCACTGTTGCACTCATCACACTTGGGTGATCTGCCTGCAGGTAGCCCTCAGTCGGCCCGAATACCAGAGATTTAGAATTTCTGTGTCAGTTGCTGTTGTTCCAGGAATGACGTCAGGTCATCAGGGGTATAAAAACAGGCAACCGATACCATTACATCAGTCTTTCTTGTCGAGGAGCCGGAAGCAGAAGCAGTTCGCACGAGTGCCGGTCGGCCACTACTTGAGTTTTTGTTTCCGAATTGAATCATCCTGAAGTCTTCTAAAGCTAAGTACCCCATTGGGGATCCTTGTTTCTTGCTCTAACCAATGTCAGAAAAAGTTAACAATTGTCTCGCCTGTGGAAAGCAAATACAACACCGAGATTTCCATTCTTACTGAGACACCTGTTTAGGCCCAGACCACAATGTTCCTCGCTCTCGGTTTTATGCTTTGTTCAACGCCCAAACTATTTGTCGTCAGGTCCTTATTGTCACTAAATACTTTTGCTCGCGATCTCCATATTCAGAAATGGCTTTGGTAAGCCATCCGACTACCATTCTTCCGAAAAACTTAAGGATAAAGACAGAGACAGACCGCACACGTCCACAACTGCCGACGACGCTTCTGTTAAGCTAAGTCGCCAGCTCGCTGGTACTCAGTGAGGTGCTTTTTCAGCCCCTGATGCCTGCTTCGATGGATTCGCAGGCCGCTACCGAGACCCGTTCGGAGTCCGGTATGCCATGAGACCCTTCTTTGACTATGGAACCTACAGATGTCTGTACCTTGGATGGGTCCAGAGCCGCTGAGCAGGCACCGTTATGGGAAGCCAGCCTTCCCCTGCTAAGAGAAAAAGAGACCTGTCCCCAGCAACTTTAAATGACCAAGAGTCCAATGACTCTGATGTTTCTGAATATGAAGACATGCCTTTATCTGCTTATGAGGATTCAGATGCAGATGACTCCATTCCCTCTGCTTCCTCTCCAGAGGATTTTTCTTTTGGTGAAACCCTTCATACTTTAAGAGAGCATTTCCACTGGGAATGCCAGGATTATCCTCAGTCCAAAAAGAGACTCAGAGAATTTTTAGATCTGCCACAACATAGACCCTTAGCTATCCCTCCTGTTCTGGATGTTGTGGATGATGTCTTTATGGAATCCAGTCTGACTCCTGATACTTTACCCCCTGCTCCAAGGAAACAAGACAGGTTCGAATAACCAAGAAGTAACTGCAAGCTTGAAGAGACCAATATTCACCTGAGAGAAACAGTCCAGATAGTGCAAAACAAGAAATTGGTCTCTGCCACGATGTAACAAGTGAGAAACGAAATATCTCAGAAATTCCAAATAATCCACTAGGTCATGTAGTAAGCATAAAAACCTTTTTATTCAGAACAAGTGGGAAGATGAGCGCTTTCGCGTGGATACAACCACGCTTCTTCAGATAACATTTACACCCACAAGCAATCATTAAATAGCAAAGTAATAAGAATACCATTAATTGTTTAATGAACTCAATTAACAGTTAAAGGTATAACTGCTATGAAACTTAAAAACAAGAATAAGATGACGCATGGGGAATATATACATTGTGCATGAGTTCTAAACAATATTAAAACTCACAGAACATAGGTATGGATATAATACCCACTATAAGATGTTGTATTAGAAAATATAGTCAATATTAATGTTAAAATCTGGAACAATGTTATACATGTGTAAGGACTATATGAAAAATGTCTATAAAAAAAAAATATATATATATATATGAAAATATATATGTAAAGAATGTAATATATATATATATATATGAAATATATAAATATACATACAAACAATGCAATAAATCAAAGCACAAAGTACAATATACATTATAAAACCTAATGTAAGGCATAGATAATAATGAATAAATAGACCAAATAAACTATCTTGGAAACCTAACTAACAATATATGCTTAGTATAACTTAATAGTGCCAGGATTATCCTCAGTCCAAAAAGAGACTCAGAGAATTTTTAGATCTGCCACAACATAGACCCTTAGCTATCCCTCCTGTTCTGGATGTTGTGGATGATGTCTTTATGGAATCCAGTCTGACTCCTGATACTTTACCCCCTGCTCCAAGGAAACAAGACAGGTACTAGAGAGTCCCTGACTCTCACAAATTTCTTTTCAGAAATCCTACTGCTGACCCAGAGGTCATTTCCCAAGGGCCTAAAGGTATAAAATCAACCACAGCTAAGGATCCCACCCCTTTGGACAGGGATTCCCAAGCTTTAGAAGATGGGTAAAAAAGTATACATCTCTGCAACTCTAGCCATTAGGGCATTGAATTGCCATTTTCACATGTGGAAATACCAGCAACATATTGTGGAACTTATTAAGCAAAAATTATCTACCTTTACAGACTGTGCAGAAAATAAAGAATTACAGGAGCTTATGCATTCTCAAGCCAAGTCAGCAAGCATACCTTGCAGTGTAGGTTTGATGCCCTAGAAGCATCTTGCAGGGCAGCAGTCACTGGTTCTGTACTGAGAAGGCATGCTTGACTTAAGGAACAGACCTTGCCAGACCATGTCAAATCAAAATTACTAGATGCTCCTTTGAGTAAGGACAATTTGTTTGGCACCAAAGCAGAAGAGGTTCTAAAAAAGATGGAAGAAAAAGCTAAGTCTATGCAGACAGTCAAAGATTTTTTGTAGGTGCAGCCTTCAAGATTCAGTAGGCATTGCCCCTCAAAACACTGGTCCTTTCCAGCCCCCTCAAGGCCATCTCAAACTAGACCCAGGGGAAACGGACCTTCCCTAGACTACAGTCTCAGGGTATGTAGAGATCAAAGCAATGGAGTACCTCCACATCTAAAACAGGGAGTGCTAAGCCACCCTCTTACGGAAAGAATTCACAATGACTTGTCAACTTCACTCCTCACCTCTGCCCAATTGCTCTTGCCCCTAGGAGGAAAAACTCGCCCACCATGCAAAAAACTGGACCTCCATCACCAAAGACAGATGGGTCCTCAACATTGTATTTCAGGGGTACAAATTTTACTTCTACACACTGCCAACCCCAAAAGGGTTCCCAGACCTCCCTCCAAACCAGTGGGCAGAGGCACAAAACCAAGTTCAATCCCTGCTCTCCATAAGGGTAATTCAACTTGTTCCTGCAGAACAGATAGGTCAAGGGTTTTATTCCAGACTTTTCCTGGTACCCAGAAAAGAGGGCACTTGGCGCCCAGTCCTAGATCTTTCCATTCTAAACCCCTTCCTGGTGGTAACAAAATACAAAATGCTCACCCTTCAGCAGCTTCTTCCTATGCTGCCCAAAGAGGCCTGGTTAGCCACCCTAGACCTAAAAGAAGCCTATCTGCACATCCTTACCAGCAATCATGCAGGAAATGTCTATGTTTCAGAGCAGGATCTATGCATTATCAGTTCTTTGCACTTCCCTTTGGCTTATCCACTGCTCCCAGAGTATTCACAAAATGCTTGGCTCCAGCCATTGCCTATTGCAGACAGAGAAAGATTCAAATCTACCCTTACTTGGACGATTGCCTGATTCAGGCAAACGGTCAGTAAAAGCTAATGCAGCACCTGACATTTGTAAAGAACCTTCTAACCTCCCTGGGGTACACTATCAATGAAAAGAAATCAAAACTAGTCCCCAGTCAAAAGATTGTAGTCCTGGGAGCAAGCTTTGACATAGCCTCCCAATGCCATTCCTGCCTCCAGAAAAACAAGCCTATCTAACAGGCTATTTCACTCAAATGGCCACCAGAACTCAGCTATCTGCAAGGAAAATCCTGCAGGCTCTAGGGTTCATGGCCTCTTGCATTCTACTAATTCCATATGCCAGACATATAGAATAGATGGACAGATATATGCATATGAGGAAACTTCAGTGTTATTTAAAAAGTCGTTGGTGCCAACATTCTCAGGACCTGGAAACTATCGTACCTTGTCTAAGGACAGAGTTTCTTTGGTGGGCAGCAGCATTCTACCACAACAAGGGGCTTCCCTTTACACAACCCCACACTGCCCAGACCCTAACCACAGACACATCAGACTATGCCTGGGGGGCACATCTGGGGGACAAGTACATTCAAAGCCACTGGAGCCCAAGTCAAATTTATGTGCACATCAACCAAAGAGAGATGCTAGCTGTTCAGCACACTCTGACAGCTTTCAGATCCCTTCTCTTACCTGGACCCCTGCTAATAAAACCAGACAACACCACAGTTATGTGGTACATCAGCAAGCAGGGGAGAACCCACTCTTACCAATTCTGCAGGCTAGCCATGACACTGTGGAACATGGCCTTGGAAATGCATATTCATCTGCAAGCTCAATTCCTGCCAGGCAAACAAAACTCTCTGGCAGACAACTTAAGCAGAAATCTCCTAGACCCACACGAGTGGCAGTTAGACCCCAGCACTTTCAGCCTGTTAACCTAGAAATGGGGGATACCAAAGGTGGACTTCTTTGCCTCCCCATACAGGCACCAGATAAATTCTGCACCAGGACACCTCACAGCAGGGCATGGAAAGTGGATGTCTTATCCTTCCAGTGGGTAAACCTCTCAATCTTTGTTTTTCCCCTTCTGCCTCTTCTTTCAAGAATAGTACTCAAGACAAGACAGGACAGACCAAGGGCAATCCTGATAGACCCAGACTGACCACGCCAGCACTGGCATCCTGTCATCGGTGCCACCATGGCATCTACCTCAGATCCCAACCCTCCCCACTCAGGAGGGGACAGATCCTGCAACCGCAACTGCAAACCCTGAACCTTGCAGCTTGGCTTATTCCTTGAATTCTTCCCCAGTGACCAGCCTAAGCAAACAGGTTCTGGACGTCATTCTGGAAGCCAGAAGACCCAGAACAAGGAAATCCTATGCTGATAAGTAGAAAAAGGTATTGTTCCAGGATTCAGTCTAAAGGAACGGACACAGCTCTGCCCTCCTTACCTCTAATCCTGGATTACCTAGCAGATCTACTCCACAGAGGCCTTTTCTTCTCTTCCATTAAGATCCATGCCTCTGCCATCTCGGCTCATTACAGCATAGAGCCACCCCTCTTCTCTCACCCTCTCATCAAACAGTTCCTGAGAGGGGCCAACGATTTAAGGCCGCCAAGGAGAGCACCCACCCCTGCTTGGGACCTTAACTTTGTACTGGAATAGCTCACGCTCCACCCCTTTGAACCTGCAGCATCAGCAGAATTAAAATTCCTCTCTTGGAAAACAGCCTTGCTTCAGGCCATCACTTCAGCTAGAAGAGTGTTTGAGGTACAAGCACTTATGGCTGTGGAACCCTTCATTATTTTTCATGCTGACAGGGTCTCCCTCAGAACTAACCCTACTTTTAGGTGCCTAAAGTGGTATCCAGTGTAGCTCTCAACCAATCTATCCATTTGCCAACCTTCTTTCCTAATCCTCAAAATAAAGGGGAAAGGATCCTGCACAGCTAAGATTCTACCTTGACAGGACTAAGCCCTTCAGAAAATCTGACCAGCTACTACTCAGCTGTGCACCAGAGGCAGAGGGCAAGGCCATATCTAAACAAACTATTTCCAAATGGATAGCACACTGTATCCATTTCTGTTACAAACGCCATGGGAAACCAACCCCTCAGGGGGTTAGAACACATTCCACTAGGGCAACTTCTACCTCTACAGCATTCCTCAGAGGATCTGCTACCTGGAGTTCTGTTCATACCTTCACCAAGTATTACCATCTGTCTACCTTTTCCAAATCCAGGGCAGGCTTTGCAACTGCAGTCCTGCAGGGCATACTAGCCAGCTGCAACTCTTCTTGACTGCTCCACCCATTCTTCAGCTTTGGGAATCAACCCAAGTGTGATGACTGCAACAGTGAAACACGAAGTACATAGTACAGTTGTGTACACTTACCATAAATGTAGATGTTAGAGTGTATTCACTGTTGCAGTCCTGCTTTCCCACCCTACAGCCCCCTTGCCTCTTTCACTCTCTCTCTCTCTCTGTCCTTCTCTAAATCTATTACTCAGCCCTTACAGGGCTATTGGTATCTACTTTTTCCCACCATAACATAGCTCCCTATTTGGGGGCTTCTGACATTTGAGCCAAGAAAAACTGATGTAATGGCATTGGCTGCCTGTTTTTATACGCCTGACGTCATTCCTGGAGCGACAGCAACCAATGTAGAAATACTAAGTCTCTGGTATTTGGGCCGACTGAGGGCTTACCTGCAGGCAGATAACCCAAGTGTGATGACTGCAACAGTGAATACACTCAACATTTACATTTATGGTAAGTGTATACAACTGTACTTTTTAGAATTTGGTCTTCAGACTTTGTAAATGTATAGATCTTATAGGAAATGTACAATTTACTAGTCTTTGGGTACTTTTTTCTTTAAAAGTATTCTGTGAACCCTTTAAATAATGCAGTTTTATCTTTGTTACACTCTTGGAGTAGGTCTTGAGAATCGCCATTTAGAAAGTTACAGTACTCTGAGTTCGAATCCAATAGTGCTGCCAAAAGACGTATTGTTGATGCTTTTTCAGTAACAAACATTTTTGGAACTGATTCATTTGATCCCAGTTCTGTTTACACATATGATAGAATATGTTTTAAAGGCAAGCAGAAAGCAAGATAACTGAAGTCTGTATCACACCAGTTTTCTTTTTATTTATTTATTGGCATTTGATTACCAGGGAAAGTCCACTGGGCCAGGAAAAGCCCATTTGTGGTGAGGCCCGGGGAGAAAAGCTTCAAGATTGTACATAACACATGAAATACTTTAACGATATTTTACAAAACTAACATAAGATAATTTGCTTGAAAAAAATATTATACAAAAAAAAAATCATCCAATTAGATGCGTAAGTTGTTGTGGTGTCTTTCGGCTTTTCCCGGTTAGGGGTCGCCACAGCGGAACTCCGGTCTGCTAATGATTGGTAGTGGATTTTTACGTACCGGGTTACCAGCCCTGATGCACAACCTTCAACGAAGGCACGCCCCATTCAAGTATGCCTCCACACAGAAGACGCTCTAACTGAGAATCGAACGGGACAACGTCTTGCTATGAGGCGACAACGCTACCACAGCACCACCTCCGCAGTTAGATGTGTAAGTATTGTGGTACAATTATATAGGTAAAAATATTTACAGTAAAGGAGTCTTGGTTTGAGTGACATCAATAGGTTTTGGACACTACATGGAATAGATGAATTATAAGGTATGGTTTGGCTGAGAGACCGCATTGAATTAAAGTAGTTTTTGTGTCTTTCGGCTTATCCCGGTTAGGGGTCGCCACAGCGGAACTCCGGTCCGCTAATGTTTGGTAGTGGATTTTTATGTGCCGAGTTACCAGCCCTGATGCACAACCTTCAATGAAGGCACGCCCATTCACGCATGCCTCCACACAGAAGACGCTCTAGCTGAGGATCGAATGGGACAACGTCTTGCTGTGAGGTGACATTACTTTGGTAGGAAATTTAATTATTTCATGCCGTCGGAGCAGCCAACGACCTGCATGCATAAAAAAAACACAAGGATAAGGACAGGCAGCCTAGAATCAAGCCAGACTCCGAGGCCTCTGCTGGGCCTGTCGCCGGTTCTCCGGTTTTCAGTGAGGTGCCTACGCAGCCCCTATCGACCGCGGAAATGGAACCCCAGACAGCTTCGGATTCTCAAGCGGAGTGTACTAGGCCATCGCAACCATCTTCATTAGGCCTTTCCGACACTGAAGCAGAAGGTGATCCCAGTGCAGTAGAAATGCCTTCGGTTTCAGAAGGTGTCTTCAGACCGACTACATTCACCATTAAATCTTATGCTAAGCTAAAGACTCCATTAAAACCAAAAAAGACTGTACATCAGTCTCCTGTTCAAGGCCCAATGCCTAAGAAACAGATGCTTAAGATGGCTGAAGATTTGATTACCCTAATCAGGGGTTCCCATCCCCCTCCTGATAAAAGGCCAAGTTAAGAGGAGGATTATGCTTCCTCTGACCAGGTTTCTATTTCCTCAGATTCTTCTGAGGAACAGGATTACACTTTTTCCCCTTATGAAGACTCTGATGCTGAAGACTGTATTCCCTCAGCATCTCCCCCTGAAGACTACTCGTTTGGGGAAACTTTACATACCATGAGGTAACATTTCCACTGGGAAAGCCAGGACTACTCTGATTCTAAGAAAAGGCTCCAAGAGTTTATTTTACTACCCCAACACAGACCACTTGTTATCCCTCCAGTTTTAGATATTGTGGATGATGTTTACTTAGAGTCTAGTCTAAATCCAGACTTCCTACCTCCTGCTCCAGCTAAACCAGGCAGATACTACAGAGTACCTGACACAAATTCCTTTATAAAAGCCCTCTGGCTGACCCAGAAACAATTTCCCAGGGTCCCAAAGGGGCTAAAGCTTTTATGGCTAAAAATCCTGTACCCTCTGAAAGGGATTCCAGAGCCCTAGATAGATGGGGAAAGAAGATATACACCTCGGCTACTTTGGCTATGAGAGCATTAAATTGCCAGTTTCACATGCTGAAATATCAGCAATTCCTAATGTCTCAATTAAAACAAAAACTGAGCACACTTTCTGAACAGGCTGGATTCAAGGAAATGCAGGATCTGTTGCATGCAGCTGAACAGGTGGGCAAACATACTTTACAATGTGGATTTGATTCATTGGAAGCTTCCTGTAGAGCAGCTGTTACTGGGTCTATCATAAGCAGACATGCTTGGTTAAAAGAACAAACCATATCTGATCATGTTAAAGCAAAATTATTGGATGCACCTTTACAGCAGGATGTCTTATTTGGTGTCAAAGCAGAAGAGGTTTTAAAGAAAATGGAGGATAAGGCAAAGTCTATGCAGACGGTCAAGGATTTTTTACAGGTACAACCCCCTCGTTTCAGCAGAAATTGGCCAACAAAAAACTGGTCCTTTCCAGCTTCTGACAGACCACAGAGGGACAAATACAGATGCCCAAGGGGCAGAGGTCAGTCACAAGGCCCTTACAAACCTCGCCAATGGGGTGCAGCAACCCAGAAAGGAGGTGAAGACAGGCCCCAAGCTAGCAGAAGACAAACACAATGACTCAACCCTCCAACTACCAAGCAAATCTCTCTTGGCAGCTCCCTTGAGAGGAAAATTAGCACTTTTTGCAGACAACTGACACATCATCACGAAAGACAAATGGGTCCTAAACATTGTCACAAGGATACAGATTCCACTTTCATACCTTGCCAAGGATAAAAGGAATGCCAAACCTGCCACCAAATCAATGGGCAGAGGCACAAAAACAAATTACAGCTGTCATGGATATGAGAGCCATTCAACAGGTACCTGTACAGGAGCAAAGACAAGGATTTTACTCAAGACTCTTTCTAGTCCCCAGAAAGGACAAAGCATGGAGACCCATTCTGGATCTTTCAGTTCTGAACACCTATCTGCAAGTACCAAAATTCAAGATGCTAACACTACAGCAGCTTCTTCCCATGCTGGGCAAGAAGGCTTGGCTAGTAATGTTGGATCTCAAGGAGGCATACCTGCATGTCCCTATCAGACAAAATTGCAGAAGATACCTCCGCTTCATTGCAGGTTCAAACCACTATCAATTCTGTGCACTGCCCTTTGGCTTATCTACTGCACCCAGGGTCTTCACAAAATGCCTGGCACCAGTAATTGCATACTGCAGACAAAGAGGAATTCAAATATACCCATAACTGGATGACTGCCTTATTCAAGCAGAAAGCAAGGACATTCTTTTAAAGCATCTGGCATTTGTCAAACACCTTCTAAGTTGCCCAGGGTACACAGTAAACGAAAAGAAATCAAAACTAGTGCCCTCACAAAACATAATATTCCTAGGTGCCAGCTTGAATACAACTGCCCAGATGGCTTATCTCATGCCAGACAAGCAACAACAGCTGATTCAATACTTCAAAATAATGGCAACAAAGACCCAACTCCCTGCAAGAAAAAATCTGCAGGCCTTGGGATTCATGGCATCTTGCATACTATTAATACCATTTGCAAAACTGCATATGAGGAAATTACAATGGTACCTGAAAAGCGTATGGACTCAGCACAGCCACAGATTGGAAACAATGATACCACTCATTCCCTGTCTTCAACAGGAGTTTCTATGGTGGTCACAGGCATGTCACCTCAACAAGGGTCAGCCTTTCACATTACCCACAGCCAGGCAAACTATGACAACAGATGCATCGGACTATGCTTGGGGAGCACACATGGCAGGACAGTGCATTCAGGGCAAATGGACTACAGATGAAAGGCATCTGCATATCAATCAAAAGGAAATGCTAGCAGTACAGAATGCTGTAACAGCTTTCAAGGACCTCTTACACCCAGGACAACTAATAATAAAGACAGACAATACCACAGTAATGTGGTACATCATCAAGCAAGGGGACACACGTTCCTACCCCCTATGCAGGCAAGCAGTGACCTTGTGGAACACAGCACTGTCTTACCAAGTTCAACTACAAGCACAATTCCTGCCATGAAAGAAAAACACATTGGCAGATGACCTAAGCAGAAACATCATGGATCCCCACGAGTGGAAACTGGATCCACAAGTATTTGCAATGATAACTCAAAAATGGGGACGCCCAGACATAGATCTGTTTGCCAACCCCCAAAACTACCAACTTCAAAAATGTTGTACAAGGACATTCCACCCACAAGCTTGGAAAGTGGACGCCCTCTCATTCAGTTGGAAAACATTAACAGTGTATGCCTTTCCTCCACTGCCCCTTCTAGCAAAGGTGCTGCTGAAAGTCAGATTAGGGAGGCCACAAATTATACTCATTGCACCAGACTGGCCATGCCAGCACTGGTATCCAGTTGTAAAGAACATGGCCCATGGCCCACCATGGATTTTACCACAAATTCCTCACCTGCTCACCCAGCGAGACAATCAAATTCTACACAGCCAGGTCAAGACTTTAAACCTGGCTGCATGGCTAATTACCTAAGCAATCAACCAACACCTCTATCCAAAGCTGTTATGGATGTCATTCTGGAGGCCAGGAGGCCCAGCACCAGGAAAATCTATTCAGACAAATGGAAAAGATTTTGCACCTGGAACCAGACTAAAGGCCAAAATCCACTTGATCCAAACATTCCTCAGATTCTACAATACTTAACTGAGATGTTGCATAAAGGACTTTCCTTTTCATCTATTAAGATCCACGCCTCAGCAATTTCAGCTCATTACAGCACGGATCCTCCTTTATTTTCACATCCACTCCTAAGACAGTACCTCAGAGGGGCTAAGAACATAAGACCACCCAGGAGAGCACCAACACCTACTTGGGATCTCAACTTTGCTCTGGAAAAACTTACACTGCCGCCCTTTGAACCAGCTTTCTCAGCTGATTTAAAGTTTCTTTCATGGAAAACTGCCCTGCTGCTAGCAATAACTTCAGCTAGAAGAGTCTCAGAGCTACAGGCACT